>NW_023601104.1:102745193-102918867 GCF_014898055.3 Talpa occidentalis
AAGAGGGAATGTTTCAGATGGAAAGGCAAAGGCCATTTTATCATAGAACAGATGACCAGTTATTGATCGTATAATACTAGGATATTCTTCCACCTTTCTGCGGATGGACTCACGCTCAGTAAGATCATCCCTTTGTCCCCTGCTTCATGGAGCCACCAGAGAAAATGTTGCACTCCAGTGACTTACTTGCACGCTTTATAAAGGAATCGAGGAGAGGAATTAAGTCAGGAAATTCAAAACGTGAAACTGGAAAACATGAGGTGGATAATGAAGTTAGAGCCACGTCTCTGGTCACGTGTGTCTGTAAAATCCACAGTCCTCGATGGCGGGCTGGTCACCCGCCCCTGGACAAGGCAGGGCCCAGTCCCACTGATCCGTGGAGGGTCCTTTCTGAAGCTGGGCCTGGGGTCTGAATTTGTACCTGGCGAGCAAGGGCACGTCGCTGCTGTCCTGGGCGGGTTGGGTACATCCTCCTATCTTTGCTCCTGGGGAGAGGAAAGGGAGGACCCAGATGTTTCCCCGAGGGCTGTCTGCTGTCCTTCCCTCGGTCCTCGCTGCCCTCACAAGACAACCTGTTTGTCACGTCATTTATTTACAGCCTCAAAAATCTCTTCAGTGGCTCCCACTGTCCGCGCTCAGGCTAAAGTCCAAGCCTCCAGACAAGCTGACGAGAGTCTTGCCATCTGCTCCTGCTGTCTCAGGCCCGCGGCCCTCTCTGACAACCTCCTTCTCTCCGGCTTCCCCTGCACCTGACCGAGTCCGTGTCAAGGGTCATTCCGCAGCAGCCCTGCTGGTCGCCCCTCGGCCAGGAGCGTGTCAGGCGTCCCTTCCCGGGAAGGCTGTGGCGTCTCAAGCTCCCTGTCACAATTCTTGGGTCTGTTGAGGTTCCCTGTGTCCCCGATTGCTCCTGAGGGTGCTCTGAGCTGTGGGCTCGGCTCAGGCCGTGTCCTCGTCCAGCAGACAGTGGGAGCCCAGCAACACAGGTGAGGGGTGGTGTCTGCCTCTACAGTCGAGGGGATACTTTCCTTTGTACAGATAAGGAAACGGAGGCTCAGGTATTAGAGGAAAAAACTATCTTCCCCGCCCCCGGGCCTGCCTGATGAGCATAGAACCTTCCATTTTGTCAGAGCGGGTGGTCTCTGGGCTCTGGCCTGTCGGCTCCTCTCTCTCCCCTACTCAGTGCCGGCAGAGGCGAGGCCCTGGCGCCTGCTGGGGGAGGTGCTGGGCAGCCCCGCCCGCCTCTCTCTCAGCAGTCAGGGGCCTCCAGGAATGACCCTGCCAGGTGGGTGCTCATCCCTCCTGGCAGTGAGGAGAGGGGGCGGTTGTCGCACCCCCAGGGCGGGGCTTCCGGCCACAGGGAGGGTGCAGGGCTCAGAGAGTCTGTGCAGCTTCTGTCCCAGGGGGCGACCAGCTCCAGCGGGACCCAGGTGTGGTGGCCACAGCTGCAGGGCGAGCTCCGGGGTGGAGCGCGGTGCATTGTACCTTGTTCCATTGGGTCCTCCGCTCAGAGCGCTCAGAGCACAGCTTCACGCGCCGGTGGGTCTCCTGGCCCCCTCCACAGTGCGGGTTCTGACCCGGTGGGCTGCTCAGGAGGGAACCCGGACCTCTGTGCTCCTCCGTGCCCACAACACAACCTGGTCGTGACTCCACCTGTTCAGTCTCTGGGTATAAAATAATTTACTATTCTTGTCACTAACCCAGTGGCCGGTCAGTGGAGCTGGGATGCTCCCACATGTTACAGGATTTTTGCACTTACCTTCATAGTTAATTTCCAGTAGGTGCTACTGTCACCAGAGGAGGCAAATTGATATAATTTTGATCCTCATGACGTCATAGACACTGTTTTTTTATAGTAATTAAGACAGAAAATTATGTTTATGTCTCTGTATCTGCTCAGTGCTTGTAGGAATAAATCTCTACAAACGTGTCCTTTACACCCTGCCGTGCCCGAGGGCCGAGCAACCCCCACCTCAGGCCCCCGGACTCCTCTCCCCACCCCAGCCCTGGCCTCAGTTCTGCACTCAGAGGTCAAGAGTTTATTGTCGGTGGGTTCAGACTCTGTGTTGTGTTTCCTGTGTCCACACGAGAGTCAGACCATCCTGAGCGTGTCTTGCTCCTTCTGACTTTCTTCACTCAGTGCCTTCCTGTCCTGTTCCTTCCGTGTGATTCCAAGTGGAAACTTCATACATTCCACAACTGAGCACAAGCCACTGTATAAACCTCTCGTTTTCTGAACCATCCTCTGTCCCCACAGGAAGACGGTTCCACAAGGAGCCTGTGTAGACGCCGCGGTCAGTGCAGAAGAAAGAAAAGTCACCCCACACCTGACTTCGGCTGCTGTGATATGGGTGGACGAGCTCCAATGGGAAGAGAAGAAAATAAAGGTACACAAATGGGTTAAATCCAATAAAAGATTCTTCACAATGAAGAAAATTTAAGTAAAACTAAGAGGCTGCTCACAGATGGGAGAAAATGTTGGCAAATGACACAACTGACATAGGAGTGAGAGATACTAAGACATATAAAGACCCCACAGAGCACGTGTGAGCACCAGCACCTGGGCCTGCGTCACAGCAAGTAACAGGGGCTTAGGGTCACCAGCTCTGGCCCTAATAAGGGACCTGCTCATCGTGTGTCATGACCCCACATCCCAGGACCCTCCCGGCTCCTCTGCCCAGACCCAGCCAGAGCTGCTATATAGCAGGACACATGCAAATAGGGCGTCCCCTGCTGCTGAAAACCAGCCCGGCCTGGCCTGCAGCCCGCACAGGAGCCCAGCCCGCACCCAGGGTCCCCTCGGGTCAGCACGGACGCGGACACTCGCCATGGAGCGTGGGCTGAGCTGGCTGCTGCTCGTGGCTCTTCTAGGGGGTGATTCCTGGGGGCAGGATCCCAGGGAGGGGGGCAGGAGGGGAAGCAGTGGGCGAGAGCCATGTCCTGACGGGCTGTGTCTGTCTTTGCAGGTGTCCAGGGTGAGGCGCAGCTGGTGGAGTCTGGGGAGACTTGGTGCCGCCTGGGGGGACCCTCAGACTCTCCTGTGCAGCCTCCGGATTCTCCTTCAGTAGTTATGACATGCACTGGGTCCGCCAGGCTCCAGGGAAGGGGCTTGAGTGGGTGGCAG
The DNA here is from genome assembly GCF_014898055.3 of Talpa occidentalis. Taxonomy (NCBI): domain Eukaryota; kingdom Metazoa; phylum Chordata; class Mammalia; order Eulipotyphla; family Talpidae; genus Talpa; species Talpa occidentalis. Next base: position 102,748,315 of record NW_023601104.1, read on the forward strand.
TCATCGGTAATGGTGGTAGCACGATCTACGCAGACTCCGTGAAGGGCCGATTCACCGTCTCCAGAGACAACGCCAAGAACTCGCTGTATCTGCAAATGAGCAGCCTGAGGCCCGAGGACACGGCCGTGTATTACTGTACGAGAGACACAGTGAGGGGAGCGGGTGTGAGCCCAGACACAAACCCTGCAGGACGGGGGGCGGGGCTGGGGTCCACTGGGGCGTGTCAGGACCCCAGGGGCCCAGGGACACCGGGAGGCCCAGGAGGCTCAGAGCTCAGAGCACAGCCCGGGAGCAGGTGCAGGCGTGGGGGGCAGGGGCTTCCTGTCTGGGGCTCCCTCTGCAAGACCCCAGCTCCCCAGGGCACCATTGCTCTCCTCTGAGAGGCTCCCGCTCCCCACATTCCTGGGGAGCCCCAAGGAGGATCAGATCACTGTGTGACCACACCCTTGTCACCAGGTTCCAGGGCACCCAGGAAGTCTGGTGGGGACTCCTCACCATGGGTCCTGGATCCTGGGAGCTGGCGAGGACGGGGGTCTGAAGACCCTGCGTGTGTCTCTGTCCTGGCCGGACCCGGACTCCCTGACTGAAAGGCCCCTGGTCAGCACTGGGGGTCCCGGGTCTCCTGGCCTGACCTCTGGTGTCTGGACGGGGGCACCCGCCACGAGAGCTCTCGGGTGGACCCTTCTCTGCAGAGTCTCCCGGGTTCCCAGGACTGTTGCTGCTCAGTGTCTTGTGTGTTTCTCGCTGAACCTCACGAAACTGTGACCTGCCATGAATGTCGCTGTGGCATCGGAGTGCAGTGGGTCTGTGGACTGTGGGGTCAGTGCTCACTCTTCCGAGCGGGGGGACAGGAACGTTTCCAGCCACTTGTCTCCCCGTGTGATTCCCTCATTTTTCCCCTTTTCTGCGAAAGTTGTTTCTGCTCTACAAGACCCTTCAGGGTCCACAACTGCTTCTTGTTTCCTTTCCAAGGTCACATGTGCTGTCCTAGGTGATGCATTAAATCTGTGAATGGCTTTGGGTGACGTGGCATTTCAATGATGTCGACTCCCCCCCGAGCCAGGACGCCTCAGCATGTCCTGTGTGGTCTTTCGTGTCCACTGCACAGTGTCAAGTCTGCACTGCACCTCCGTCCCCTCCTGCTCAGGTCACTCCCCGGGGTTCCTTCCTGAGGGCGAGAGTGTCACTGGACTGGACGCTCACTTCCCCTGACGTGCTGCTCCCAGGCAGGAACGCCGTGGGGTTCTGTGTGTCCACTCTGGACCCTGTCCCCTGGCTGTGCCCACTGGTGATTCCAGACGTTCTCTGTGTAGAATCTTCTGGATTCTCTGAGCACACGAGCCTCTCAGCTGGGAGTGGTGACCCTTGACTTCCTCTCCGAGGTCAGATCCTTTGGGTCTTTTCCTGCCCAGATGCTTCCCTGTGGACGTGCAGGATGACGGTGAGTGACCGAGGTGACGTGGACGCCCGTCTTGTCCCTGGTCTTAGTGGGGACATTTCAGCTTTTCACCTTGAATGTGGCGGTGGCTGAGGGTTTCTCAACCTCAACTTTCAAAATATTCATCAAGTTCCTCTAATTCCAGATTTGCAGAATAACCACCCTGGACTGTGACCAACATCGTCTCCAGAACCTCCTGGTTGTCTCTGGGATCCTCTCTGCCCCCAGGCTTGACTCTGGCCCCGGGGAGTGCAGAGACCGGGGCTGCGGGAGGGAGACGCATCATTCCTCACACGGGTCACGAGGTGCGTCGGGACAAGCTGCCTCCTGGGAGGGGTTCGTCTTTCTCCACTTTCCCGAACAAACTCCTGTTGTCCGGGGAAGGATGCTCAGCGACGGGTCCCTCAGCTTGTGTCCATCCTTCCGCGGACTCTCAGGGAAACGCTGACTGTGCCCCAGAGACAGGTCCTGTGAGGCCCGGCCCTGTCCAAGCTGCAGAGAATCTGTGTTTCCTTCTCTCTCCGGAACTGCAAGACCGGCCTGGCTGGAGGCCAAGGGACGCAGGGACAGAACCTCAAGCAGTGGTGGCTCTGTTATAGGGCAGCCCCCATATTGAACGGGTTCCTGGCTGTAGGTCCTCCCCCGCGCGCTTACAAGGGACTTATGAACACTCCACGGCAGGACACACAACAGGGTAATAAAAGGTTTATTGACAAGGGAAAAGGAAATAAGGAAAATGGACAACTCAGGGAGAAAATAGGGAAATAAAGTCTTTAATGCGTCCTACCCGATCCGCCGACCTGGAAACCCAAAGGCACTCTCCGAGCTGGCCGGACGCTGCGAGCTGGCGGGGAGTCAAAATGGGGGACCCCCTCCAAAGCCCACGTGTCTGGCTTTATACCCACCTGGCTGCTGAACCCCACCCTCAGGTCCCAGCCACCTTCCCTTGGGTGGGGACAGGATTTGGAGTTCCCAGTGTCTTTGGCTTTGGCCTGGGGTGGGGGTGGAGCCCATGAAGCCTGTATGGAATCACGTTTAGGACAGCCTGTTCCCCCCAACAATTACCCCCTTTCACTTTTTTTTTTTTTTAAAGGTAATCCTTTTTTTTTTATTTTTTAATAGAGGCATGTTTTTATTTATTTATTTGTTTGTTTGTTTGTTTTGGTTTATACATGCACTGGGTACAGTCAGAAGTGCGGGAGGGTGAGAGGATTCACCAGAGCCAGAGCGGGGAGCAGAGCAGGCAGAGGGACCGAAGTACACTGCTGAGGGGAGCAGCGGGCGGCAGGAGAGGTCTGCACGTCATGTGGGACCCTCCTCCGGTGGCCGGGGAGCAGCCGGGGATCGAACCGGCGCGGCAGAGGCTGTGGGCAGCTTCGCAACCCAGCGCTCAACCGCTGCGCCACCGGGGAGGCCCCCCCCTTTCACTTTTTGCCGACATTTCCATGGTGATGAAGATGGAATATATGGACGCTGGGATGCAGCCTCAGATGAACATTTTTATCAGGTTCCAGTGTGAAAGAAAACCAGTCCCTCCAGGTATTGTCCAGTGTGGAAAGCAAAAGTCCTCCATTCCTGGAAAAACAGTTCAACAGTCCAAGCCAAAAAAAAAAAAAAAACCATCCGGAGGCATTAGCCCAAACAAGACAGCAGATACGTCAAAATCACAGGGAAAAAATCTTGAAATGGTTCAACTTACGTAAAACACAAATTTTCTCAACCTTGATCCCAAACTTTTAACAGAATATCAAAAGTTTGCAAACTATATCTACTTTTAAACCATTTTTCCTATTTTTGCATAAAATCCCAGGGCAGAAATAACTAACAGCAATTTTTAGCTGGCTTTCTTGAAATACTCCACACAGGATCAGAGCGAACCGGTGGCATCCGGTCCGTGTAGGCTTCAGGAACAAAGTGGGTCTCCTCAGACTCCACCTGGGCTTCCTCTTCTCGAGGGCACCAGGGCTTTTTCGTTGGCCGGGCTGTCCAGTCCTGCCCATGGAGGCGGCTTCCTCACCTTCCTTGGAGGTCTCCGGAACCCTACAGACAAAGCAACAGGCTCTCCTCTTCTTGGTTCAGCTCTGTTTCAACTTCTGGAAGAACTCCACGCAAAGCCACACAATGAAACTCAAGTCCAATTTTTTGTCTAAGCAGACAAAATCCCTATGGAAGTTATGCAAAAACAGACTCTGAGATAAGTAGCAAAAATTACTACCACTATTTGTTTGCTGTGTTGGTATCAAGGGGAGAGAAAATGTGGCAAGTTAGCTTTGCTGGAAAAAAAAATTGCAACCTTGCTGCAGATCCTGGTTACTCAAAACAAAAGAAAACAAAACAAAACTTTGTGGATTCAGGACAGAATGCATAAAAAATTACCAGTATCATGTCAAAGAAAAACTTGTAAATGTCAGGTGTATTTCCAGGTCTATTCAGTCCTTTGTAGGAAAGTTTTTACCCTCAACAGCTCCATCAATAGGAATCTGTTGAGACCTTTTCTCCCTGTATTTCCAGATACCATTTCTGTAGATGTGAAACAATTGAATTACACAATATGACAAGGTGACACTCACCACTGACAGTTTACATACATACCAGACACTGAGAGGTTTTTATACACATTTTAGAAAACCGCTGTTAACATTCTGTACCTGCCAAAGTTTCACCATTTCCCAAGTGACAAAGCTTCCCTCCCAGGTTTACTCCATTAGGTAAAAGCCAAGCAGAACAAATTCATCTAGTGCCTTCCCAGGAGGAAAGGGAGAAACTTCGTGGCGTGTCCCAGGAGCTCTACTGAGGTTCCACAAAATTTCCTTGCATCAGCCAAATGACAGGCCACCAAATGTGTACTTGAATTTAGATTTCTGGAAATTTTTGCCATAAAGATCAGAAAAATAACAGAAACACAATATTTAATCTCTGTGAAGGCACCGGCTTAGTTCAGGAGCACAATGTTGACAATCAAACCATAACCTCTAGTTTTTCTCATAACTGGAGACTCTTTTTTTTCTTTTCCTCCAACATCTATGGGCACCACGTGTACCAATTTGTCAATCACTGGAGGCCAAGACAGTTAGACACATGGACATACAGACAGACAACATATAGACACACAGAGCTCTGTAGTAACCATTCATCACGCGTGGGATGTCTCACACAACTGCAGTTTCACTGACAGGCCAAAGCAACAAAAAAACAAGCAGAGGAAAAAACCTCAAAGTAAAAAAACCAAAAAATTAAAAGGGAATAACAAAATCAAGATTGAAAACCTTTCTATGTAAAAAAAATACTGCCAGCATCTGCATGATCCTAGATGTTATTTCACGTCTCCTAGACATTAAAAGCAAGAAGATTGGTGAGAGCATGTTGGTTTTTTTTTTTTTTCTTCAGAAAAAATGAGTCCTTGGCCATCCTGCAACAATAACTGGAAAAGAAGTCAGTAACATTCAAGTTTTTGTCTGTTTCTTAAACAAATATCTCAAGTCCTCAATGGGTTCACAAGGCCAGTGGGACTTCGTCTCTGGGTCAGTTCCTCCTGGGGCTTTCTTAACTCTGGAATGATGTGCCCAGGGTTTTATGCCTGCAAGTTTCAGAGGAGTATGTGTGCTCAGCAGAACGTCCCAGGGACCAGTCCATTTTTCTGACAGCTGGTTTTGGGCGTCCCCGCTCTGCCAGGTCTTCAGTAAGACCAGATCTCCAGGTCTGAGGGATGCAATGGTTGACCAGGAGGCACAGAGATCCTCGAGGCTGCAGAGTTGTGAATTACTGCCAGAACCTCCTGGATGTGTTTCACATATGGTGGGATCCGGCAATCTTGTGCTATGTCCGGACTGGCTTTCAGAACGGAGGCCTGGAAGGGTCTTCCGAACACAATCTCAAAGGGGCTTCATTGTAGCCCACTTCTAGGTGCCACTCTTATGCGGAGGAGGGCAAGGGGTAGTACCTGGTCCCAACGAAGCTGTGTTTCTTGGCACAGTTTTGCCAAGGTTTTCTTCAAGGTGTGGTTCATTTTCTCCGTTTGCCCGGAAGACTGCGGTCTCCACGCAGCATGCAATTTCCAGCTGATCTGTAACGCCCTGCTCACTGCGTGAGTGACGTTAGAGACACATGCCGGCCCATTATCACTCTGGATGGAGTCCGGCAGCCCAAAGCGAGGGATTATCTCCTTCAGCAGCTGTTTTGCAACCTCGGAAGCTTTTTCCATCTTTGTGGGAAATGCTTCCACCCACCCCGAGAACGTGTCCACAAAAACCAAGAGGTATTTGAAGTTGCCTGTTGTTCTAGGCATTTGTGTAAAGTCCACCTGCCAGTCCTCAAAAGTACACTTGCCTCGATATTGAACCCCAATGGCTTTGGGGTGGGAGTCAGTCTTGGGGTTATTCCTGGCACATAGTTGACAACCTCGGGTGATCCGTTGTGCTATTCTACGCAAATATGGGCCCTTCAAATATGGGTGCACCGTTTCTAACAAGGCATCTCTCCCATAGTGGGATCCTTCGTGAAGATGTTTGAGCACCAGGGCCTCCGGGAGGAGGATCACCCCATGGGAGTTTACTCTCCAGGTAGAGCTGGGGTCAAACTCAGTAAATCCCCATGCTCGAGCTCTCTCTTCATCCCGCTCGGTGTACTCAGGGCATACTGAGTCAGGTCCACAAGAGGGATGAGTGCACCCTGGAGGGCAGTGCGGGCAGCGGCCTTGGCCACCCGATCAGCTGCCCTGTTGCCCTTTGCCATGTCAGAAATTAGTAGTCATGGTGGAAGCACAAGCTACGCAGACTCCGTGAAGGGCCGATTCACCGTCTCCAGAGACAACGCCAAGAACTCGCTGTATCTGCAAATGAGCAGCCTGAGGCCCGAGGACACGGCCGTGTATTTCTGTGCGGGAGACACAGTGAGGGGAGCGGGTGTGAGCCCAGACACAAACCCTGCAGGACGGGGGCCGGGGATGGGGGTCCACTGGGGCGTGTCAGGACCCCAGGGGCCCAGGGACACCGGGAGGCCCAGGAGGCTCAGAGCTCAGAGCACAGCCCGGGAGCAGGTGCAGGGGTGGGGGGCAGGGGCTTCCTGTCTGGGGCTCCCTCTGCAAGACCCCAGCTCCCCAGGGCACCATTGCTCTCCTCTGAGAGGCTCCCGTTCCCCACATTCCTGGGGAGCCCCCCAAGGAGGAGGTGACTCTGTGCACAGGTGAGACCCCCCAGGGACGAGACCCTCACCTGTCCAGGTGTCTGTTACTTACTATTACTGGGGGGACACAGGGAGGGGGCGGGTGTGGCCAGACCCAGACCCTGCAGGACAGGAGGGGGCAGCACCCAGGCCCACCACCAGGGGGCGCTCCGAGCTCACAGCCCCGTACTCAGCTCATGGCTGTGGGGGGACATGGACAGGGACGGGACCTCCAGCCTTGAGCTGCCGTCCAGTCTGCCCTCTGCCTCTCCTGGTGGGGGTCCATCCCCACTGTCCTTGTGTCCAGCCTGGGGTCACTCCCCCATTGTAATCTGTCAAATAACGTCTGTTCCTTTGAAATGTGTCAGAACAACGTTTTGTCTGTTTGGGTCTGAGACCCAGTGGGATCAGATCACCGTGGTGTCCACGCCCCCATCACAGGATCCGAGGGGCCCCCAGGAGGCCGGTGGGGACTCCTGACCAAGTGTCATGGATCCAGGCCCCGGGAGCTGACCCTGACCCCATGTGGGGAGGGTCCCCTGGCAGCTGGCAAGGGCGGGGGTCTGAGGACTCTGCATGTGTCTCTGTCCCGGCCATAACCCACTCGTTGTCTAAAGGCCCCTGGTCAGCTCTGGGGGTCCCGGGTCTCCTGGCCTGACCTCTGGTGTCTGTGACGGGGGCACCCGCCATGAGAGCTCTTGGGTGGACCCTTCACTGCCGAGTCTCCCGGGTTCCCAGGACTGTTGCTGCTCAGTGTCTTGTGTGTTTCTCGCTGAACCCCACGAAACTGTGACCTGCTGTGAATGACGCTGTGGCATCTGGGTACAGTGGGTCGGTGGACTGTGGGTTATCTGGCCACTCAGTGCTCACTCTTGCGAGCGGGGGGGACAGGAACGTGTCCAGGCTCTTGTCTCCCCGTGTGATTCCCTCATTTTTCTACTTTTATCTCAAGGTTGTTTCTGCTCTACAAGACACTTTAGGGTCCACAACTGCTTCTTGTTTCCTTTCCAAGGTCACTTGTGCTGTCCTGGGTGATGCATTAAATCTGTGAATGGCTTTGGGTGACGCGGCATTTCAATGATGTCACCTCCCCCCAGAGCCGGGACGCCTCAGCATGTCCTGTGTGGTCTTTCGTGTCCACTGCACAGTGTCAGCGTCTGCACTGCACCTCCGTCCCCCCTGCTCAGGTCACTCCCCGGGGTTCCTTCCTGAGGGCGAGAGTGTCACTGGACCCGGACGCTCACTTCCCCTGACGTGCTGCTCCCAGGCAGGAACGCCGTGGGGTTCTGTGTGTCCACTCTGGACCCTGTCCCCTGGCTGTGCCCACTGGTGATTCCAGACGTTCTCTGTGTAGAATCTTCTGGATTCTCTGAGAACACGAGCCTCTCAGCTGGGAGTGGTGACCCTTGACTTCCTCTCCCAGGTCAGATCCTTTGGGTCTTTTCCTGCCCAGATGCTTCCCTGTGGACGTGCAGGACGACGGTGAGTGACCGAGGTGACGTGGACGCCCGTCTTGTCCCTGGTCTTAGTGGGGACATTTCAGCTTTTCACCTTGAATGTGGCGGTGGCCGAGGGTTTCTCAACCTCAACTTTCAAAATATTCATCTAGTTCCTCTAATTCCAGTTTTGCAGAATAACCACCCTGGATTGTGACCAACATCGTCTCCAGAACCTCCTGGTTGTCTCTGGGATCCTCTCTGCCCCCAGGCTTGACTCTGGCCCCGGGGAGTGCAGAGACCGGGGGCTGCGGGAGGGAGACGCATCATTCCTCACACAGGTCACGAGGTGCGTCGGGACAAGCTGCCTCCTGGGAGGGGTTCGTCTTTCTCCACTTTCCCGAACAAACTCCTGTCGTCCTGGGAAGGATGCTCAGCGACGGGTCCCTCAGCTTGTGTCCATCCTCCCGCGGACTCTCAGGGAAACGCCGACTGTGCCCAGAGACAGGCCCCGTGAGGCCCGGCCCTGTCCAAGCTGCAGAGAATCTGTGTTTCCTTCTCTCTCCGGAACTGCAAGACCGGCTTGGCTGGACGCCAAGGGACGCAGGGACAGAACCTCAAGCAGTGGTGGCTCCGGGTCAGCACCTTCCAGACCCTGCCCTCTGACCCTCCCAGCGTACAGACCGATCCCCTAAGAAAGGCCTCAGCAGGACTTGGCTGGTGAGATACACATTTTTGTCCCAGTTAGAGAATCTTTCATCAAAATATACCACGAATGGCATTCCCCCTTGAGCAGACATAAAATATTTCATTTCTATAATTTCTCTGTTCTCCTTCTCCTTAGTTCACATCTGAGTGACCCCCAGGAAGATGGGCCCAGGTGAGGGTCCCTTCCCCACACGCACACCTGAGTCTCCGGCCCCACGAGGGCTGAGGCCTCACAGCTGTCACCACGCAGATGCTCAGAGGCTGTCATGACAGTAACTTCTCTGTGTCCGTCTATGACACTATTTCCTCCATGTCCACTCACGGTGCCCTGTGCACCAGGCCCTGCACACCTGAGCTTCCAGGACATGAGCTTCAGTCATGGAGAGACACGGGGGGACCTCAAATGTCATGGGCAACAGATAGAGCCGACATGGTTGGCAGGGAGGGGGCAGAAGACACCTCATGCTGACGGGTGTGGACGGTCCATCCACCCAGTGGCCGTCCTGCCTAAGGGCCCCAAACTCTGAACGCCACCCCCTCAGGGTGGCTACACTGGGCACAGGGACTGAAATGGGCATTAACTGCACACCTCCCTGCAATCACGTGTCCTGGCCCCACTCACTGTGCACACCTACCCACATGTGAGATGTTGACCACAAGATGTCCATCCTGTCATGTTCAGGGACCTCACACAGTTCTCAGCACTGGCTGAGCAACCTCCACCCACCACACAGCACACCCGAGTCCCGTTTCCACAGAAGACACCACAGTGCATGTGTGAGCACCAGCACCTGGGCCTGCATCACAGCAACTAACAACAAGAGCTCAGTGTCACCAGCTCTGGCCCCTAATAAGGGACCTGCTCATCGTGTGTCATGACCCCACGTCCCAGGACCCTCCCCGGCTCCTCTGCCCAGACCCAGCCAGAGCTGCTATATAGCAGGACACATGCAAATAGGGCGTCCCCTGCTGCTGAAAACCAGCCCGGCCCGCCCTGCAGCCCGCACAGGAGCCCAGCCCGCACCCAGGGTCCACTCGGGTCAGCACGGACGCGGACACTCGCCATGGAGCGTGGGCTGAGCTGGCTGCTGCTCGTGGCTCTTCTCGGGGGTGATTCCTGGGGGCAGGATCCCTGAGGGGGGGCAGGAGGGGGAAGCAGTGGGCGAGAGCCATGTCCTGACGGGCTGTGTCTGTGTTTGCAGGTGTCCAGGGTGAGGCGCAGCTGGTGGAGTCTGGGGGAGACTTGGTGCCGCCTGGGGGGTCCCTCAGACTCTCCTGTGCAGCCTCCGGATTCACCTTCAGCGACTACTGGATGTACTGGTTCCGCCAGGCTCCAGGGAAGGGCCTTGAGTGGGTTGCAGAAATTAGTTATGATGGTTCAAGCACAAACTACGCAGACTCCGTGAAGGGCCGATTCACCATCTCCAGAGACAACGCCAAGAACTCGCTGTATCTGCAAATGAGCAGCCTGAGGCCCGAGGACACGGCCGCGTATTTCTGTGTGAGAGGCACAGTGACGGGAGCAGGTGTGAGCCCAGACACAAACCCTGCGGGACGGGCGGCGGGGCTGGGGGTCCACTGGGGCCTGTCAGGACCCCAGGGGCCCAGGGACACCCGGAAGGCCCAGGAGGCTCAGAGCTCAGAGCACAGCCCGGGAGCAGGTGCAGGGGTGGGGGGCAGGGGCTTCCTGTCTGGGGCTCCCTCTGCAAGACCCCGGCTCCCCAGGGCACCGTTGCTCTCCTCTGAGATGCTCCTGCTCCCCACATTCCTGGGGAGCCCCAAGGGGGAGGTGACTGTGTCTGTGCACAGGTGAGACCCCCCAGGGACGAGACCCTCACCTGTCTGGGTGTCTGTTACTTACTATTACTGGGGAGACCTGGGGAGGGCGGGTGTGGCCAGACACAGACCCTGCAGGACAGGAGGGGGCAGCACCCAGGCCCACCACCAGGGGGCGCTCCGAGCTCACAGCCCTGGACTCAGCTCATGACTGTGGGAGGCCAGCCCTGAACTCCTTGTCTGAAAGGCCCCTGGTCAGCTCTGGGGTCCCGGGTGTCCTGGCCTGACCTCTGGTGTCTGTGACGGGGGCACCCGCCACGAGAGCTCTCGGGTGGACCCTTCTCTGCAGAGTCTCCCGGGTTCCCAGGACTTGCTGCTCAGTGTCTTGTGTGTTTCTAGCTGAACCCCACGAAACTGTGACCTGCTGGGAATGATGCTGTGGCATCGGGGTGCAGTGGGTCTGTGGACTGTGTGTCACACGGCCACTCAGTGCTCACTCTTGCGAGCAGGGGCACAGGAACATGTCCAGGCTCTTGTCTCCTGGGTGTGATTTCTTCATTTTTCTTCTTTTCTCTCAAGGTTCTTCTGGCTCTTCAAGACCCTTTAGGGTCCACAACTGCTTCTTGTTTCCTTTCAAGGTCACATGTGCTGTCCTAGGTGATGCATTGAATCTGTGAATGGCTTTGGGTGACGCGGCATTTCAATGATGTCACCTCCCCCCACAGCCGGGACGCCTCAGCATGTCCTGTGTGGTCTTTCGTGTCCCCTGCACAGTGTCAGCGTCTGCACTGCACCTCCGTCCCCCCTGCTCAGGTCACTCCCCGGGGTTCCTTCCTGAGGGCGAGAGTGTCACTGGACCGGACGCTCACTTCCCCTGACGTGCTGCTCCCAGGCAGGACGCCGTGGGGTTCTGTGTGTCCACTCTGGACCCTGTCCCCTGGCTGTGCCCACTGATGATTCCAGACGTTCTCTGTGTAGAATCTTCTGGATTCTCTGAGCACACGAGCATCTCGGCTGGGAGTGGTGACCCTTGACTTCCTCTCCCCAGGTCAGATCCTTTGGGTCTTTTCCTGCCACTCCTGGGGGAAGCCTCACTGGGCAGAGGGACTGAAATGTACATTAACCGCACACCTCCCTGTTGTCATGTGTCCTGACGCCACTAGGTGTGCACACATGCCCACAGGTGAGATGCTGACCACACAGACGTCTGCCCTGTTGTGTTCAGGGACCTCACACTGTTCTCAGCACTGACTGAGCAACCCCCACTCACCCCACAGCACACAAGGGTACCATTTCCCCAGAAGACCCCAGAGAGCACGTGTGAGCACCAGCACCTGGGCCTGCGCCCCAGCAAGTAACAGGGGCTCAGTGTCACCAGCTCTGCCCAGGGCCAGCAGGGGGTGCTGGGGCCACAGTGTGGATCAGGACTCCAGGGGCTCAGGGACCTCAGGGAGCCAAGTTTTTCTTACTAATATTTTAGCCGTTAGTTTACAAAGACTGAATCAGGGAGTCTGAGCAGATCCGTGTGGGGGAGACAATGGTGTTGAGAGTCTGAATCTGGTTCTCACAGAAACACCCAACACAGCAGCACAGTGACGGGTCAGTAGACCCGGAACCACGTCAGGATGGTCCACACCCGCCGTGAGGAAATCACTGCCAGGAAACCAACCACAAAAACAAACGTCTCCATCCGGACAACGACAACCTGCACAACAGCAACAGCGACAAACTCCCTGAATCGCGACCCCCCAGAACCTCCCCAGCCAGGGCAGGACGGAGCTTTGCCCATTTCCAATTGCGCTTTCAAAACTCTGCTGAGATCTGAGTTGAGGCAACGAAACAACCAGCGGAGAGAGACACAGACGGGGCCTGGAAATAACACTCACTCTCATCCCGCGGACACGAGCGTCTCCACAGAAAAGGCCAGAAGATCCCAACACGCCTCACGGTCATCACAAGCTCCTCGAGCAAGGGCAGTTAACGAGGGGGTGACTCAAGGGCAGGTCCCTGTCTTTACACACTCAGTGACGAGCTGACACGAGGTTTGTGTGAATGAAGTGAAGTGACACAATCATGTTCGCCAGCGCGTGAGGAACAACGTCACATCCCCCTGACGACACCGTGTGAGATCTCTGGGGAGACGCAGGAAACCCTGACACTGAGATGCAGGGAACTGTGCTGAGGACGGGAGCCCCGACGCCAGGAGGAGACACTAAACACGGGGTCATGTCAGAGCTTCCCCAGTCACGGTGGACTCAACGCGACGATCCTGAGACTTTCAGGTTGTTCCTTGGTGGCAGCGGATGCCAAACCCTGCGTGGACGGTGGATTTGCACACCCTGGAGCGTCAGCACAGGAGACGAGCAAATACAACAATCAAATCAAAATTAGTCACGTTCATGATGTAAAATGTGAAAGAATCAAACCCTGACGGTGAACAAGGAGAAGACTTTTATGTCATGGGGTGTGGACGGGGCCCTGGGGTGGCACCACAGAAATGACCCAGTTCCAGCAGGAATTGTTTTCTAGACGCGTCACATCAAAACTGTAAACTCTGCAGAAGCAAATGACTTAACAAGAGGATGCGAGCAGCAGCCCTGGGGTGATAACGGGGTGTGATCGTGTGAGATGTGTCCATTCCAGAAAAGGCCACAAGGGAAAACTTACAAGAAAGCAAACACCCAAATTAAAAATGTGCCAAACACCTCAACCCTCTCCTCCCCTCACAGACACGCGGGGTCTGGAGCCTGCACGTCACGGCCCTGACGTGGCTTCTCCCCGTCTCCGTGGGCCTGTCGGGGTCTCCGTGTCCCTCCCCACGTCTGCTGCCCACAGGGGCAGCGTCACCCTCGCTTCTCACACGAGGATCCTTCCCGTCTCCCCGCAGGACACTGAGCCGTGTGGGGCCCGCGGACGTCCCTGCCGGGGCCCGGCCTCGGGGAGAAGCCTCCGTCTCTCCCTTGAGGTGCTGCTGGGTGGGCTGGGCACACGGTCTCCCTCCTGTGGGGAGCGTCACCTCCGCGCGTCTCCCTGGGAGTCGTGACCATGAACGGGGTGAGTCTTGTCAGCTGCCTTCTCTGCAGCGGCTGATCTGGGCGTGATTTCATCTCTATCTGCTGAGATGGAGAATGACCTGGACGGACCGTCCACGTCCATCCCTCCCGTGGCCTGGAGTGAACACCCCTGGGTGCTGTGAAGGCTCCTCGGCACCTGCTGTTCACTCCACTGCTGAGGCTTTTCCCTCTGTGCTTCTCAGGACGCGGGTCTGCAGTGTCTCTCCTGTGCTGACGTCCTCGTCTGCTCTCGTGTCGGGATCCCGGGGCCTCACGCTGGGCACTTGGCAGCGCAGCCTCCGCCTGAGTTTCGGGAACGGCCAGAGCAGGACGGACACTGGTTCCCCTTGAGGCTTGGTGGACTCACCGGGGAACCAGCAGGCCCTGTGCCTATATTTTGGGGGCACTTGGACGACTGTTCAATTCTCTCCCTTGTCATTGGTCTGTTCCTGGTCCTGTTTCTCCTGATTCCGTCTGGGCAGGATTTATGCTTCTCACACGGGCTCCGTTTATTCCAGCTTCTGCAACGTGATGCCCAGACCAGGGGAGCGCCCAGGGGAGCCTCTTTCCAGGTGTCTGCTGCGGCCTCTCCTCCTCCTTTTCTCCTCCTAGTTATTGGGGTTTCCTTCTGTTTTTCCAGCTGGGGCCCAGATGTTGCCAACCATGTTTGCTTTCTCAGCACCCCCCTCTGCCACGATGGCGCGTGTGAACTGTCCCTTCACGTGTGTCTCACGGACGTGGCTCCAAGTGTCCTTGTCTCCTTCCTGCTCCTGCCACTCGGAGTCACGTGCTCCGCCTTGGTCATCGCTGCAGCTACAATGACAGGTTATTTAATGGAGCCCCTTCTTGCTGGTGATGTGGTCCTGGCCCTGGGGATCCAGACCCCCTGTTGGTGTTGGGGTGTCCACAGGCTCTGGGGGTCCTGACTCCACAATCCACTCTCTGGAGACAAGACAATTCCTTGTTCCACCTTCTCACTCACCCTGTGGTGGGTCCGTCGTGTTTCGTGCCGTCTCCACAGTCACAGGTTTTCCATTCCTGGTGAATTTCCATTGTGACCAGAGAAGATAATTGACAGGATTTCAATCCTCATGACCTGCTGAGCCTGTTTTTATTGTGTTTAAGGAGAAAACGTAGGTTTCCACCTTTGTACCCATCACAGGTATTTGTTCAAGTCTCTACTAATGTGTCCTCTCACACCGTCCAGTCAGGGACCCAAAACCCCCACCCCAATTTGTGAGCTGCCTCCCGCCCCCACCCACCACCATCCTCCCTCTGCTGGCCTCAGGTCTGCAGCCAGATGTCAAGAGCTGACGACTAGGTTGATCTGACTGGCCCTGGGACATGTTCCCTGTACCCACACGTAAGTCAGACCATCCAGCATTTGTCTTTTTCCTTCTGACTCACTTCCCTTGGCGCCATCCAGGCTCTGTCTGTGCTCTGCTGCCTGCAGGGGCTTCCTTAGTCATAGCGCAGTTATAGGCACTTGTCTCAAGACAAACATTTTACAACAACCTGCACTGTCCTGAGCATGGAGGTGGTTTCAGTGAGTGTGCTAGGGACACCCCAGCACGGGGATCGCTGAAATCTTAGAGGATCGGGCACCAGTGACAAAGGAAGAAAAATAAAAGCAATCACCTGGGACTAATCAAATACCAACACATCTAAACAGAAAGATGGAAAACAAACAGACTCTCTGTGGAGGGGAGAAAGTGGTGGCGAAAAATATATTAAACAAAGGGCTGATCCACAACTTACAAAGATTTTAGGTAAGGAAAGGAACCCACAGAGCACATGTGAGCACCAGCACCTGGGCCTGGTCCCAGCAAGTAACAGGGGCTCAGGGTCACCAGCTCTGGCCCCTAATAAGGGACCTGCTCATCGTGTGTCATGACCCCACGTCCCAGGACCCTCCCCGGCTCCTCTGGCCCAGACCCAGCCAGAGCTGCTATATAGCAGGACACATACAAATAGGGCGTCCCCTGCTGCTGAAAACCAGCCCGGCCCGCCCTGCAGCCCACGCAGGAGCCCAGCCCGCACCCAGGGTCCACTCGGGTCAGCACGGACGCGGACACTCGCCATGGAGCGTGGGCTAAGCTGGCTGCTGCTCGTGGCTCTTCTAGGGGGTGATTCCTGGGGGCAGGATCCCTGATGAGCGGGGGCAGGAGGGGGAAGCAGTGGGCGAGAGCCATGTCCTGACGGGCTGTGTCTGTGTTTGCAGGTGTCCAGGGTGAGGCGCAGCTGGTGGAGTCTGGGGGAGACTTGGTGCCGCCTGGGGGGTCTCTCAGACTCTCCTGTGCAGCCTCAGGATTCACCTTCAGTAGTTATGCAATGGACTGGGTCCGCCAGGCTCTAGGGAAGGGGCTTGAGTGGGTTGCATACATCAGATATGATGGTGGCAGCACATACTATGCAGACTCCGTGAAGGGCCGATTCACCATCTCCAGAGACAACGCCAAGAACTCGCTGTATCTGCAAATGAGCAGCCTGAGGCCCGAGGACACGGCCGTGTATTACTGTGTGGGAGGCACAGTGAGGGGAGCGGGTGTGAGCCCAGACACAAACCCTGCAGGACGGGGGGCGGGGCTGGGGGTCCACTGGGGCGTGTCAGGATCCCAGGGGCCCAGGGACACAGGGAGGCCGGTGGGGGGGAGCGGGGGGCTGCTCAGCAGTTCTTTATTTACACATCTGGGCGCACATAAGCGAGTGCTTTCAAGTAGTAAAAATGAATAACAACGCTGGCATTTTTTCCCTAGCACTCGCTGCCCGCCTGAAGTTAAAGCTCCTCCCCAGACCGTCTGTCTCAAGAGACCACAGATCTACCTCAGAGGCTTGGCGGGAATGTTCCACGCCTCAAGGTCCAGAAGTTTCCAGGGGTCTCCTGCACTTGTCACTGGAAGACCCAAATGGAATCACCGCCTCCGAGCAGGGAAACACTCATCGTCTCCAAATGTGCCGTTGGCCTCACGCAGCGCCGGGGCCGGCCAGTGAGTGGTGGGGTGTGTGGCCACGCGGCCCTGGCAGCTTGACCTCCACCGCGGGTTTCAGCCACGGCCACGGTCAGCGGCAGCCGCCGTGAGCTCGTGGGCAGAACCCGCCGGACTCGGCCAAGAGACGCCTGACTCAGGGATGCGCCCCGCGCCCGGGCCTTTGTCAGACACGCGAGCAGCCCGGCCCGCGCCCTCCCCAGGCGCTGGTCCCCCACCTGTCCAGGTGTCTGTGCACCTTCCTCACCCGCCCCCAGCGGCGTGAGTGTGATGTGATGTGATGTGATGTGAGCGCGGGCGTCTGTGTTCCCTCAGCTTCTGCTCTCTCGCCTCCCGGGCCCACGACTGTGGTCTCTGACCTGGAGCCCCTGAGGGATGTTCTGCCTCGATGCTCTGCGTGAGCCTCCCGTCTCTCCTGGCCTGGCTGTGTCCCCCGCCCCCGCGCTTTGCCGTTTCCCGCAGTTCAGGACTCGGGTTCAATCTTCATTTGTTTCTCTCAAAACATACTGGCTGGCGGTCACGTGCGCAACCATCACTGGGGGGACCCCTCCCCCCCTTTGCACACCAGGCGGGAGCCCGGGTCTGTGTCTCCGTGAGCTCCGGGGGCATCTGTCGTGGTCGGTCACTCTCTGCAGGGGCCGTGGCGGTCCCGGGGGGTGACAGCCTGTCCCGTCTGTCCTTGAGCTGAGCTCGTGTGGCCACTCGCTGTCCGTCCCCGGACACTCACGGTGTCCCCGGGCGCGTGGGCCCGCGTTTGCCGGCTCCCTCCTGGGCAGGTGCGGCTCCCCGGGACGGGCCCTGCTCCTCTCCCCAGGCCCCGAGCTGCTGCCCGTCCCACGCCTCCCCCTCCCCCTCCCTGCTCTGCCGGAGCCTCCCGTCCCCCAGCACCTGCTCCGCGTCTCCTGGGTCAGCTCATCCACAGCTGGACGGAACCATCCGGCAAACGCACCCCCCGAAGACGTTGATTTCATCGGCATCAGCCCCCCAAGTCCGCCCGATTCCCCTGAAGGGCCCGGGCTCGTCCTTAAACACGGCTGAGAGTGTCCATTAGAGAGCGGGAGAGCCAGGGCCGCACCCGGGGCCACAGCTGCAGACACGCTCGTTCCCTGCGCGGCGGGGTCTCCGGGCCGCAGTGAGGTCATGGGCGCCCCGCGAGGACACGGGCCAGGGGGCTGTTCTGTGTTGGGGGCTCCCCTCCAGCCGCAGGGCCTGGGCTCGGGCTGCGTGAACTGTGAGTATCAACAGGAGAAGAGCTGACGGATCCTCGGGTTTTTGAAGGTGAATCACGCTCTGGACAGCTGTGGGCGAAGTCACAGGAGCAGGCGGGGCCGAGGGGGGACCACAGGCCCGTCCTGCTGGCCCGGAGGACAGAGGGCAGGGCCACCGCCCACCCCGTCCGCGTCCCAGGCGGGGCCTGTCCCTGAGACGGGCCGTGAGGGCCAGACCGAGGCCGAGGGACCCACGGCCTCCCCACGCGCAGGGACGGGCGCCCGCTGCGAACCCTCCCTGGTCACTCCCTGGGCTGGGCCCGGGCT
Source organism: Talpa occidentalis (assembly GCF_014898055.3). NCBI lineage: Eukaryota > Metazoa > Chordata > Mammalia > Eulipotyphla > Talpidae > Talpa > Talpa occidentalis. The sequence continues at coordinate 102,766,408 of NW_023601104.1, forward strand.
CTGGTCACTCAGGTCAGGTCTCGGGCAGAGCCTCGTCCAGAGAGGAGGAGCTGGTGGGTCTGGGCCTCTGCCCACGGGGCTCCCCAGGGACGGTCAGGGCTGACCCGGGGGTTGTGGGTGAGTGCAGGGGCCTGACAGGTGATGCCCCTTGTCCCAGGTGTCCTGTCCCTGGTTCTGAAAACGCTCTGCTCCGCTTCTCTGCACCCGCGTGAACTGAGACCGACGACGTCTGTCTCTTCATTTCCCTGACATCCCCCCGCAGGGTCCTCCATGTTGTTGCACGTGCAGGATCCGTCCTTTGCTACAGCTGAGCTGTCAGCACTTGTCCACACACACCTCATCCCAGATCCATCCCCTGCCCTCGGTTCCACATCCCGGCTGTGCCAACAGGGCAGCATCGGCACAGGAGGGAAAAGGCACCAACAATTGTCATTGCCCTAGTGGATATATTGAGGACGGGGCTCCCACGACAAGAGAAGCAAAATGAACATTAACAGACGGGCTACATCAAACTAAAATGCATCTGAAAATGAAAGAAACTGTCGGAAAAACAAGAGACGGGAACTGAATGGGAGAAATTATGTGACAGGACACGTCTGACAAACGGCAGATCCTAAAAATACAAAGGTCTCAGGCAGGAAGACCCCACAGAGCACTTGGACCACCAGCACCTGGGCCTGCGTCCCAGCAAGTAACAGGGGCTCAGTGTCACCAGCTCTGGCCCTAATAAGGGACCTGCTCATCGTGTGTCATGACCCCACGTCCCAGGACCCTCCCCGGCTCCTCTGCCCAGACCCAGCCAGAGCTGCTATATAGCAGGACACATGCAAATAGGGCGTCCCCTGCTGCTGAAAACCAGCCCGGCCCGCCCTGCAGCCCGCACAGGAGCCCAGCCCACACCCAGGGTCCACTCGGGTCAGCACGGACACTCGCCATGGAGCGTGGGCTGAGCTGGCTGCTGCTCGTGGCTCTTCTCGGGGGTGATTCCTGGGGCAGGATCCCTGAGGAGGGGGGCAGGAGGGGGAAGCAGTGGGCGAGAGCCATGTCCTGACGGGCTGTGTCTGTATTTGCAGGTGTCCAGGGTGAGGCGCAGCTGGTGGAGTCTGGGGGAGACTTGGTGCCACCTGGGGGGTCTCTCAGACTCTCCTGTGCAGCCTCCGGATTCACCTTCACTGATTATACCATGCACTGGGTCCGCCAGGCTCCAGGGAAGGGGCTTGAGTGGGTTGCAGTTATATGGTATGATGGGAGTAAACAATACTACGCAGACTCCGTGAAGGGCCGATTCACCATCTCCAGAGACAACGCCAAGAACTCGCTGTATCTGCAAATGAGCAGCCTGAGGCCCGAGGACACGGCCGTGTATTTCTGTGCGGGAGACACAGTGAGGGGAGCGGGTGTGAGCCCAGACACAAACCCTGCAGGAGGGGGGGCGGGTCTGGGGGTCCACTGGGGCGTGTCAGGACCCCAGGGGCCCAGGGACACCCGGAAGGCCCAGGAGGCTCAGAGCTCAGAGCACAGCCCGGGAGCAGGTGCAGGGGTGGGGGGCAGGGGCTTCCTGTCTGGGGCTCCCTCTGCGAGACCCCAGCTCCCCAGGGCGCCATTGCTCTCCTCTGAGGGTCTTCTGCTCCCCACATTCCTGGGGAGTCCCAAGGAGGAGGTGACTCTGTCTGTGCACAGATGAGTCCCAGCAGGGTTGAGACCCTCACCTGTCCAGGTGTCTGTTACTTACTATGACTGGGAGGACCCGGGGATGGGGCGGGTGTGGCCCAGACACAGACCCTGCAGGACAGGAGGGGGCAGCACCCAGGCCCACCACCAGGAGGTGCTCTGAGCTCACAGCTCTAGACTCAGCTCATGGCTGTGGGAGGCCAGACCTGACTCCCTGTCTGAAAGGCCCCTGGTCAGCCCTGGGGGTCCTGAGTCTCCCGGCCTGACCTCTGGTGTCTGTGACGGGGGCACCCGCCACGAGAGCTCTCGTGTGGACCCTTCTCTGCAGAGTCTCACGGATTCCCAGGACTGTTGTTCAGTGTCTTATGTTTTTCCTTTTAAAAAAAAAAGATTTATTTATTTATACAAGAATCGGGGTACAGGGCAGATGTGCGGTAGGGTGAGAGGACTCACCAGAGACAGAGCGGGGAACAGAACAGGCAGACGGACGACATACACTGCTGAGGGAGCAGCGGGTGCAACAGGATAGATCTGCCGCGCCATGTGGGCCCCTCGCTGGCCGGCCGGCTCGAACCGGCACCGCAGAGCCCGCAGCCAGACTCACAGCGCGGCGCTCAACCTCCTGCGCAGGAAGGGGAGGCCCATCTATCTTTTTCTAATTAAACTTTATGAAAACTTTGCTCCATTTCTGTGGGAAATTGGGTTGTATTTCACGGGGACGCATGAATCTGTGGATCTTCCAGGCACGTGTCCAGGAACGAAGCTCCCTCCTCCGGCGCAGTGTGGAGTGTCCAGCTCTTTCTCCCCGGGTGAGGCCTTTAGTGTCTTCTTTCCTCTCGGGATTGTTTTGTCTCCTCACGGCCTTTTTGGATCCCTGGACACTGGATAACTGCTCTGTGCCCTGTCCACGGTGCTCTGTGTTCTCGGACACGGCCGGGAACCCACAGGGGCGCCGCGTGCCCATAATAATAACATGAATCTGCCCCCGCACCAGCCCACGAGCGCGTCCATGTCTCTCTGTCCTGTGCATGTCTGTGTGTGACGGGCTGACGGGGTCACGGCACTGTCCTCCCCGCCTGGCCCCGCTGGCTCCTGGGAATCTCCTCCTCGGGTGAGACCGTGACCGGAGCTGGACCCTCCCCTCCCACTCACGCACGCCCCGGGGTGGCGCCTCTGAGGGCTGTGCTCACTCTGCATCCCGCCTCCGCGGGGCCCTTCAGGATCTGACCATCGCCTCTCGGGGAGCTTTTGCTCTCCATGTGCGGAGGATCGTGTCAGCTGGACGCCGACAGACCCGTGTCTTCTGCCCCAGTTTCCTGAAGGGCAGGTGAGAGAGGACGTCCCTGTCTTGCTCCCGACCTCACAGGAAGGGCCTCAGCGTGTCGCCCTGAGCATCCCACAGGCGGTGGCTGGTCACGGATGCTCTCACCATGTGAAGGTCTGTTCCTCCCCCGAGGGCGTCCAGGGCCTGCACCACCCATGGGGGTTGGACTGTGTCGAGAGCTTTCCAGCGTCTGTTGATGTGATCCTGGGGTTCCGTGTTCCTCTTTGTTGCCGTGTTGGATACACTGATGCTATCTCGGCTGTGGAACCAGCCCCGTGCCCAGGAGGAGTCCCCGTGATCCTGGGGGACGGTCCCTGGGGCTCAGGTCGGGTCATGCTGGCGAGGACGTTGGGAGGATGTTCCCATCAGTGATCACGAGGGCTCTTGGCCTGCAATTCTCTTTTTTGTGTTGTCTTTGTCAGGTGTTGCCCCCTTGGCCTTTTTCTTTGAGATTACCGGGACGGAGCTGAGTGACACCCGTGACCGTGACGTCCGTGTCTAATTCCTGAGCTTCGCGTGACTGTCTCAGCTTTTCCCTCTTGCTGTGACGGTGGCTGTAGGGTGGCAGGTGCGGAGCTCACTCCACCTCTGCACGTCATTCATTCCCACTTTGGAGGAAAATGCTCTGATCTTTGTGACCATCACCGAGACTTTCTGGTTGTCTCTGAGCCTCGTCTCTGCCCTCGCGCTTGAACCTGCCCCGGGAGGGTCTGGGGAACTGGAATCAGGAGGACGGTGGAGACGCTGCTTCTGTGTCAGGCCACACTGATGGTGTCACCAGGGTCCCGTTCCTCCGGGGACGAGGTTTCTCTCTCCACGACGTAACCCAGACTCGCTCTCCTGCTGGAGAATGACACATTGGGAAGCACAAACTGAGGAGAAGACAGGCCTCTGAGGAGAAAAATTTGAGGAGAAAAACTGCAGTAATTCTTGTTGAGGAGAAATATCTGAGGAGAAATGACACTGTTGGAATCAGATTCTGACGAGAAGGCAGGCCTAGTGGAGAAAAATCTGAGGAGAAATACTGCAGTAAGGATTATTGAGTAGAAGTGTCTGAGGAGTAATGACATGTTGTGAAGCAAATACTGAGAAGAAAGAATTCTGAGGAGAAATACTGTAGTAAGGAGTGTTGCGGAGAAATATAAGGTGAGAAATGATACATTGGGAAGCGCAAACTGAGGAGAAGCAGGCCTCTGAGGAGAAAAAAGTGAGGAGAAATACTGTAGTAAGGACTGTTGAGGAGAAGTATCTGAGGAGAAATGACCCCCTGGGAAGCAGATCCTGAGGAGAAGACAGGCCTCTGAGGAGAAAAAAGTGAGGAGAAATACTGTAGTAATTCTTGTAGAGGAGGAATATCTGAAGAGAAATGACACGTTGGGATGCACATTCTGAGGAGAAGACAGGCCTCTGAGGAAAAAATCTGAGGAGAAATACTGCAGTAAGGAGTGTTGAGGAGAAATATCTGAGGAGAAATGACCCCCTGGGAAGCAGATTCTCAGGAGAAGACAGGCCTCTGAGGAGAATAAAGTGAGGAGAAATACTGCAGTAAGGACTGTTGAGGAGGAATATCTGAGGAGAAAGGACACGTTGGGAAGCACATTCTGAGGAGAAGACAGGCCTCTGAGGAAAAAATCTGAGGAGAAATACTGCAGTAAGAAGTGTTGTGGAGAAATATCTGAGGAGAAATGACCCCCTTGGAAGCAGATTCTGAGGAGAGGACAGGCCTAGTGGAGAAAAATCTGAGGAGAAATACTGCAGTAAGGATTATTGAGGAGAAGTGTCTAAGGAGTAATGACACGTTGTGAAGCAAATACTGAGAAGACAGACCTCTGAGGAGATAAAACTGAGGAGAAATACTCTAGTTAGGAGTTAAGAGAAGGTATCTGACGATAAATGACACTTTGGGAAGCAGATTCTGAGGAGAAGACAGGCCTCTGAGGAGAAAATCTGAGGAGAAATACTGCAGTAAGGAGTGTTGAGAAATATCTGAGGAGAAATTACCCATTGGGAAGCAGGTTCTGAGAAGACACGCCTCTGAAGAGAAAATCTGAGGGCAAATACTGTAGGAAGGAGTGTTGAGGAGAAATATCTGAGAAGTGACACCCTTGGAAGCAGATTCTGGCGAGAAGACAGGCCTCTGTGGAGAAATATCTGACGAGAAATACTGCAGTAAGGAGCGTTGCGGGCTTTTCCGTAGGTTCGGGCTTTTCCGATCAGGGATGCGGGTTGTCCAGGGCTTGCACTGGTTGTGTTAGGGGGAAAAGGATGTCCCAAAGCAAATTCCATATAGGCTTTGTGGACTCCACCCCCACCCCAGGTCAAAGCCAAAGACACTGGGAACTCCAAATCCCATCACCACCAGAGGGAAGGTGACTGGGACCTGAGGGTGGGGTTAAGCAGCCAGGTGGATACAAAAGGCAGACACGTGGGCTTTGGGGGGTCTCTCCATTTTGGCTCTCCGCCAGCTCGCAGAGTCCGGCCAGCTCGGAGAGTGACTTTGGGTTTCCAGGTCGTCGGATCGGGTAGGACGCATGAAAGACTTTATTTCCCTATTTTCTCCCTGAGTTGTATATTTTCCTTATTTCCTTTTCCCTTGTAAATAAACCTTTTATTAACCTTTTGTGTGTGCCTGTAGTGGAGTATTAATAAGTCCTTTTTAAGGGCGCGGGTGAGGACCCACAGCCAGGAACCCGTTTAATATCGGGGTTGCTCTATAACAGCTGTGAAGCACATACTGAGAAGACAGGGAGTAGAGGGTGTAGGGGGTTTCTGGCGGCCCCTACCCACGGTTCTGAAATTGTCACTTTTGCGCCTTCACAGTGGATGGGTGGGGCCTGGCTCACCTGGGGGCTGAGCCTGGGGTTTCTCAGGTCAGCTGGGCTGGTGCGGGCTTTTACCCATCAGGGATGCTGGTTGTCCAGGGCTTGTGGTGTTGAGGTGACAGCAGGGGGAGGGGGTGCCTATTTGCATTTCCTGGCTGTGGGCGCGGTCACTGTCTGCCTGTGGCTAGATTGGGGTAGCCTCCCTGACAAGTGACCTCGCCCCTCCGCCCAGGCTGCTTCTGGGGGTGTTAGTGCTAGCGGAGGGTGCAGGTGACCCTCTAGCCCGCTGGCGAGTGTGGCCGGGGCCAGGGGGTGCTCAGAGGGTTTGGGGAGTCCTGGGGATGCAGCAAGTGGATATCCATGGTTCCGGGCGGGGTGGGGCCTTGAGCGGCGCTGCCTCTGCTGAAGGCCGACGGGTGGAGAGGCCCTGGCCGGGGGCGGCACCAGGACGGGGCGACAGCTGCTGCCCGGGCAGGGGGAGCTGGGGTCAGGAGCCCCCGCACCGTCCTGGGGCAAGAGGTCGCTGCCCTGAGCGAGGTCTGGCCATCGTGATCCCCATGGCGGCGCCATCTCTCCTACAGCTCAGATCGTGCTCAGCTTCCAGGTGAGAACTGGGGACCATTTCACGTCATATTCATGGGCTTCCTGGGGGGCGGGGAGGGGTACAGATGGAGATCCCCAGCTGTGGCCAGCCCCTGCAGGACGGGTCCACCCCCGCGGGTCAGGAGCAGCCCTCAGGGCGCAGCAGACCTCCCCGTCTCCCCGCTGTCCCCTCAGCCCTGGATTTCAATCCATCCACCAGTTCTGCTCCCCACTCTGTCTGTGGTGACTCCTCTCAACCCCGCACCTCTGGCCTGTACCCCGGTTCTTGTATAAATAAATAAATCTTTAAAAATAAAAACAGCATTTTTCTAATTACTCACACACAGCAGGCTGACTTGCTGCACAGGCCAGAGACAATTCCTTGAGATCTAGAACCACGGATGAGGGGAGGCCTCGGCAGTGCCTGCAGCAGTGCTCAGGTGAGACCCCCTTTAGAGCATTTATTTATTTTTATTGTCTTAGGGTCTTCCCTGTCCTTAAAGACCATCTCTTTTTTTTTCTTTTCTTGCATCGTTGTTCATGTTTTTAGTTATTGGTGTCTCCCCTCAGGGGTGGTCCCCATGGTGCTCCCACCAAAATAGCCCCCGTGCCCCATCACCAGAATCCCTTGGGCTCTTCCCTCCCTCTGTTCACCCCCCTCCCTCCCCTTCCCTGCTGGGAGCCTCAGGTCTTGGGCAGCCTGCTAGGGTTGTCTTGTTCTCTCCCTTTTGTTCCGTTTCTCTATTTCTCGCATGTCAGTGAAACCACCTGATGTTGATCTTTCTCCTGCCTTATTGTGGTAGCATCACCCCTGGCAGCTCCATCTCTATCGCCACCAGTGGCATGAGTGTGTCTTTTCTGATTGCTGAGCAGTATTCCGTGGTGTAACTACCACAGCGTGTTGATCCATCATCTGTTTCCTGGCATGAGTTGTTTCCACGTCCCGGCTGTTATAACTAGGGCTGCACTGAACACAGCAGTTCGGGTTTCCTGGGTTTTTTTGTCCCTTGGGTGGATTCCTAGGAGTGGAACGCCGGATCCTGTGTAGACCCATTTTCAGTGATCTGAGGACCCTCCACACAGCTGCCCACAGTGGCTGGACCAGTTTGCGCGCCCACCGGCGGTGTCAGAGGCTCCTTTTTCTCCGCCACTTCTCTAGTTTGTTGTTTCCAGTTTCTCTTTTTCAATGTGGAGCCTTCTCCGTGGAGGGAGGTGGCAGCTCATTGTGGTTGTGATTTGCGTTTCCCTGATGTCAGTGATGCTGAACGTCTTTTCTGTGCCTGCCGGCCATTGGCATTTCTTCTTTGGCAAAGTGTCTTTTTGCTTCTGGCATTTTCTTTGACTGGGTTGTTTGTTTTTGTCGAGTCGTGTAAGCTCTTTGCAGATCTCTGATATCAGCCCCTTAGCTGTCATGCGGTGTGGTGTGCCGATATTTTCCCTGATGCGGCGGGTGTCTCTGTGTTGATGACTGTCGCTTGCTGTAGCCCCATCTATCCACATTCTCCCTGGTCTCCTTGCTTCTGGAGACGACTCCTCAAAGACGTTTCTGAGGATCGTGTCACGGAGTGTTGCCCTGTGTTCTGTTCTGTGTATTCTGTGGTGCCAGGTTTCACATGCAAGTCTTTCCTCCACTGGAGCTGGTTTGTGTGTGGTGTGAGGTAGTGGTCTAGTCCATTCTTTTGCATGTTGCAATCCAGTTTCCCAGCATCGTTTATGGAAGAGGCTGTTTTTCCCAATGTCTATTCTTTGCTCCTCTGTCATCGGTTAGTTCACCATATGTGGGTGGTTTTATTTCTGGGCTTAAATTTGGTCCCATTGGTCTCTGTGTCTGGTTTTGTCCCAACACAGTGTTTATGAGAATAGCTCTGTCGTGTTGTCAGCTGTCTGGGAGTGTGAGGCCTCCATGATTCCTCTCTTCTAGTCAGGAGAACTTTCGCTACTCGAGGTTTTGTGATTCCATATGAATTTGGACAGTATTGGTTCCATTTTGTTGAAGAACACCATTTAAAGTCTCATCGAAATGGCACTGAGTCTGTAAAGTGTATACAAATAGGGAGTCCCATCTAGGCATGTTACTTTTTCCCAATTATGGAACATTCATCAAACAGAGTGTTCATGAAAAACGTAGGTGTGATTTTCTATAAATTCTAAAAAGACAAAGCAGGTCTGTTCTCCGGAAGAGGAAGGAATGTTTCAGATGGAAAGGCAAAGGCATTTCATCATATAATAGATGACCAGTTATTGATCGTATAATACTAGGATATTCTTCCACCTTTCTGCGGATGGAACGCTCAGTAAGATCATCCCTTTGTCCCCTGCTTCATGGAGCCACCAGAGAAAATGTTGCACTCAAGTGACTTACTTGCACGCTTTATAAAGGAATCGAGGAGAGGAATTAAGTCAGGAAATTCAAAACGTGAAACTGGAAAACATGAAGTGGATAATGAAGTTAGAGCCACGTCTCTGGTCACGTGTGTCTGTAAAATCCACAGTCCTCGATGGCGGGCTGGTCACCCGCCCCTGGACAAGGCAGGGCCAGTCCCACTGATCCGTGGAGGGTCCTTTCTGAAGCTGGGCCTGGGGTCTGAATTTGTACCTGGCGAGCAAGGGCACGTCGCTGCTGTCCTGGGCGGGTTGGGTCACGTCCTCCTATCTTTGCCTCCCTGGGGAGAGGAAAGGGAGGACCCAGATGTTTCCCGAGGGCTGTCTGCTGTCCTTCCCTCGGTCCTCGCTGCCCTCACAAGACAACCTGTTTGTCACGCCATTTATTTACAGCCTCAAAAATCTCTTCAGTGTCTCCCACTGTCCGCGCTCAGGCTAAAGTCCAAGCCTCCAGACAAGCTGACGAGAGTCTTGCCATCTGCTCCTGCTCTCAGGCCCGCGGCCCCTCTCTGACAACCTCCTTCTCTCCGGCTTCCCCATTCACCTGACGGAGTCCGTGTCAAGGGTCATTCCGCAGCAGCCCTGCTGGTCGCCCCCTCGGCCAGGAGGATGTCAGGCGTCCCTTCCCAGGAAGGCCGTGGCGTCTCAAGCTCCCTGTCACAATTCTTGTGGGTCTGTTGAGGTTCCCTGTGTCCCCGATTGCTCCTGAGGGTGCTCTGAGCTGTGGGCTCGGCTCAGGCCGGGTCCTCATCCAGCAGCCAGTGGGCGCTCAGCAACAACAGGTGAAGGGGTCGTCTCTGCCTCTCCAGTCGAGGGGATACTTTCCTTTGTACAGATAAGGAAACGGAGGCTCAGGTGTTAGAGGAAAAAACTATCTTCCCCACCCCCGGGCCTGCCTGATGAGCGTAGAACCTTCCATTTTGTCAGAGCGGGTGGTCTCTGGGCTCTGGCCTGTCTGCTCCTCTCTCTCCCCTACTTGGTCCAGGCAGAGGCGTGGCCATGGTGCCTGCTGGGGGGAGGTGCTGGGGCAGCCCTGCCCCCCTCTCTCTCACCAGTCAGGGACCTCCTGGAATGACCAGGCCAGGCGGGCGCTCATCCCTCTTGGGCAGTGAGGAGAGGGTGCGGTTGTCGCACCCCCAGGGCGGGGCTTCCGGCCACGGGGAGGGTGCAGGGGCTCAGAGAGTCTGTGCAGCTTCTGTCCCAGGCGGCGACCAGCTCCAGCGGGACCCGGGTGTGGTGGCCACAGCTGCAGGGCGAGCTCCGGGGTGGAGCGCAGTGCATTTTTACCTTGTTCCATTGGGTCCTCCGCTCAGAGCGCTCAGAGCACAGCTTCACGCGCCGGTGGGTCTCCTGGCCCCCCTCCACAGTGCGGGTTCTGACCCGGTGGGCTGCTCGGGAGTGAACCCGGACCTCTGTGCTCCTCCGTGCCCACAACACAACCTGCCAGCGCCTGGCGGTTTTCCACATCCAGCCCTCCCTCCCCGGGGCCCTCCCAGCCGGTGCCCCCCACTCTGCCATCAGCCGCCCACAGGAGATGCTGCTCACTCTCCCCTCCCTCTGGGCTCCCCTTCTGCCCAGATGGAAGCACAGAGGGTGCTGCCCTGCTGGGTCCTGCAGGACCAGGTTCCTGCCCCCACCCTGCCGGCCCCACTCCCCCCTTAACCGTCCACCCCCCACCCCGCAGGCCCAGGCCGGGACTTCACTCCACGTCTTACGGGAGCCTGGCCAGGGCAAGACGGGACTCACGGTGGCGACACCCACCCGATGGTCCCGCTGCATCACGACGGTGTGGAAATTCAAAGTGAGCTACAGGTAAATAGCCCACGTTTCCTCCGAGGATGGTGACAATGTAAAAATTGTAAGATGAATGGGGAAGGCTCGAGTGTCCTCACGTCTGGGTGGAAATGTGGGTGAGGATGTCCGTTTTGTGGGGCCTGTGTGCAATTCCATTTCAACATTGCTCAGATGGGTTGAGACTAGAACACCTGTGGCCATCGTTGCTACCTTGATAGTCACCATGTCAGAAACAATAAAGGTCACGGTCGACATGGCAATACCCGTGTGCTCTGTGTCAGTGGCTTCCTTTCATTGACAGTGGACAAAATTCATTTCAAGGGGACCTTTTTAGCCAAAAATAAAATCCCCTTTTTTAAAAATGGGAGTTAAATATTGTTGGCATTCTTTCATTCCTGGAATGCCTCTTGCTATTCTTATTTTTTTTCTTCCTTTTCCTTGAGGCTTAGCACCCTTTTCATGTATGAAACTTCTGACCTTGTACATTTTACAGTTTCATGCAGAAATAAAACCACTGTTGAACTACCACAAAAGAATCTGTATAAATTTTGACACCACCATCTTTCCTGTCATGATGGAACCTCTGCTGAAATAATCAGGTTTTCATTTCTAGGATGAGACAGAAAATGAACGTGTTCTGTTTGGCAGGACACTAGATTTATATTGATCTGTGACAGTTGACTTGGAATACAGGATTTTCATTCTATTGTGCTCTCTATTGCTTTTTGCAAAGGCAATGAACTAGGAATATCTGATGAGAAATGACATCCTGGGATGTAGATTCTGAGGAGAAGACAGGCCTCTGAGGAGAAAAAACTGAGGAGAAATACTGTAGAAAGGAGTGTTGAGGAGAATTATCTGAGGAGATATGACATGTTGGGAAGCAGATTCTGACAGGCCCCTGAGGAGAAAATCTGAGGAGAAATACTGCAGTAAGGAGTGTTGAGGAGGAATATCTGACAAAAAATGACACCTTGGCAAGCAGATTCTGAGGAGAAGACAGGCTTCTGGGGACAAACATCTGAGGAGAAATACAGAGAGAAGTTCATTCCCTCCTGCAGGCCGGGAGGGCGGCTGGGGGCCCAGGACCAGCTGAGGCGCGGGCACCCCAGTGTGATCAGGACTCCAGGGGCTCAGGGGACACCAGGGGGCCAGGATTTCCTTAATTACACTTTTAGGGTCTTTTCTGCAGTGTTGGAGACACTGACGAGAGAGCACGTCGGGCAGGAAGCTCAAGAGTCCCGCCCGGGTCTCCTCTCAACACGAGGCAGCAGAACGACGATGATGACACCAAAGAGGTGAACGTGCTCCACACAGCCCCGGCCCCCCTGTGGGGAAAGATCTCCACAAACTGAGACCAACACGACGTTCTCTGGCCCGGGCGGTGCCACCGCGGCAGCGCGCAGAGGGAAGAGGGACCCGCGGGGTCGCCCCTCAGGGTGCAGCGCCTCTTCCGGGACGTCTCGGTCCCTGGGGTGAGACCAGGGAAGGTGGGCGGTCCCTGGGCTGTGTGGAGGGTTGCTGGGGGATGCGCGTTGGGGTGCAGGACAGTCTGCTCGAGCCAGGGGGTGTGAAGGGCCTGGCCTGGGCTCCGGGGTTGCTGCAGATCCGACGTCCTGGCCCTGGTCCTGCTCATGCTCGCTGTCTGGCGGGTGGTCGGCGGGTGGTGCTCATCTGCCGGCACGTCCACCTGCTGTCCCAGCAGACGCGGTTTCCAGCACGTTCCTCAGACCGGCCTTTTGTCCAGGAGAGACCCCGCCCACCTGACCCTACCTTTCAGCGTGGCCAGTGGGAGCTCTGCAGCCAGACGACGTCTGCAAACCCGCACTCCCCACCTGGGAACAAACCTGCAGACACCGACACCCAGACTCCCCCTGAAGCCTGGGAGCCAGAAGCCGCTCCACCGCGGGCAGCAGGGGCCTGTCCCTCTCGGGCTCCCAGGTTCCACCTCTGGGGAGGTCTGGGCTGAGGCAAAGAGACAACTCGGGAGAGAGCCCGACGCTGGGACAGAGAAATAAACTGTCTTTGGTCACAGATGATGCGACCCTGTCCACAGAAAACGCAAAATACTTCCCGGTAACGACAACAACAAATTCACATAAAAACAAATCAACCGCCCAATTAAAAATGCCCCAACTGCCTTCACACACACCTCACCCCACGGACACGGGGTCTGGAGCCTGCACGTCACGGCCCTGACGCGGCTTCTCCCCGTCTCCGTGGGCCTGTCGGGGTCTCCGTGTCCCTCCCCACGTCTGCTGCCCACAGGGGCAGCGTCAATCTCGCTTCTCACACGAGGATCCTTCCCGTCTCCCCGATGTGTGACGTGGGGTCTCCGCGGGGTGTGAACCAACTTTGCTCAGACGTTGTTGAGGCTCCTGCGTCTGTGTTGATCGGGACGTTGTTCTGCAGTTTATCTCCTGGGGTGACGTCCTTGTCTGCTCCGAGGGTCAGCGTCATGCTGGCCTCGTACAGTGGACACTGCGGCCCCCTCCCCCTGGGCGTCCGGGTGACAGAGAAGGTCGGGCCCTAGTGGCCATGGAAGGGTGGTGACTCCCTGGAGACCCGCCGGCCTGTGCTTCTCTCTTTTGGATGCTGCTGATTCTCTTCAGTTCCGGGCCTGGGAGGGTCTGTCCAGCTTCTCTGTCTCTTCCGGACTCATCCCGGAATGTCTTTGCTTCTCGGGTTTTGTCCATTTCTCCAGCTTGTCCCGTCAGGTCACACGCGTTCCTCCCACGCAGCCTTCATCTCTCTGGGGCCACTGTCTGCTGGAGCCTCTCCCGCGTGTGGAGGATGCGGGACGGCTGGTTCCTCTCCACGGTCAGGGTGTGTGTTTCCAGCATCTTCTCCACGTCCTCCTGCTGCTCTGGCTGTTGGCGCAACACATCGCAGCCCGCGGCGGCGTCCTCGGTGTCCCCAGGTGTCTGTTCAACCTCTCCTCGCTCCTCTCTCATCTGTTTCTCAGAATCTTCTCCCGTTTTTCTCAGGGAGGGAACAGATGTCGTCCCTTTTGCTGATTTTTTTCGAGTACCAGCGTGAACAGTTATCGTTGCTCAGTGAGCTTCTTGGCCACTTGTTTTTCGATTCATGCTGCTCAGGGATAATGTCCGATTGTTTATTTGGCTCTTTCTGGCTCATGCCGGGGTCTGGACCCCTATTGACGTCCCCTGTGCTCGGTGCTGGTGGGTCCACAGGATCCTGTGGTCGTGACTCCACCTGTTCAGTCTCTGGGTATAAAATAATTTACTATCCTTGTCACTAACCCAGTGGCCGGTCAGTGGAGCTGGGATTGTCCCACATGTTACAGGATTTTTGCACTTTACCTTCATAGTTAATTTTCAGTAGGTGCTGCTGTCACCAGAGGAGGCAAATTTTTGTAATTTCTAGTCTCATGACTTCATAGAAACTGGTTTTTATAGTAACTAAGACGGAAAATTATGTTTATGTCTCTGTATCTGCTCAGTGCTTGTAGGAACAAACGTGTCCTTTACACCCTGCCGTGCCCGAGGGCCGAGCAACCCCCACCTCGGGCCCCGGGACGCCTCTCCCCACCTCAGCCCTGGCCTCATTCTGCAATCAGAGGTCAAGAGTTTATTGTCGGTGGGTTCAGACTCTGTGTTGTGTTTCCTGTGTCCACACGAGAGTCAGACCATCCTGAGCGTGTCTTGCTCCTTCTGACTTTCTTCACTCAGCGCCGTCCTGTCCTGTTCCTTCCGTGTGATTCCAAGTGAAATTTCATGCATTCCACAACTGAGCACAAGCCACTGTATAAACCTCTCGTTTTCTGAACCATCCTCTGTCCCCACAGGAAGACGGTTTCCACAAGGAGCCTGTGTAGACACGCCGCGGTCAGTGCAGAAGAAAGAAAAGTCACCACACACCTGACATCGGCTGCGGTGATATGGGTGGACGAGCTCCAATGGGAAGAGAAGAAAATAAATGTACACAAATGGCTTCCGTCCAATAAAAGATTCTTCTCAATGAAAAAAATATCAGTAAAACCAAGAGGCTGCTCACAGACGGGAGAAATTGTTGGCAAATGAAATGACTGACAAAAGACTGAGTGATACTAGACATATAAAGACCCCACAGAGCACGTGTGGGCACCAGCACCTGGGCCTGCGTCACAGCAAGTAACAGGGGCTCAGGGTCACCAGCTCTGGCCCCTCATATGGGACCTGCTCATCGTGTGTCATGACCCCACGTCCAGGACCCTCCCGGCTCCTCTGCCCAGCCCCAGCCAGAGCTGCTATATAGCAGGACACATGCAAATAGGGCGTCCCCTGCTGCTGAAAACCAGCCCAGCCCGCCCTGCAGCCCACACAGGAGCCCAGCCCGCACCCAGGGTCCCCTCCGGTCAGCACGGACGCGGACACTCGCCATGGAGCGTGGGCTGAGCTGGCTGCTGCTCGTGGCTCTTCTAGGGGGTGATTCCTGGGGCAGGATCCCTGAGGAGGGGGCAGGAGGGGAAGCAGTGGGCGAGAGCCATGTCCTGACGGGCTGTGTCTGTGTTTGCAGGTGTCCAGGGTGAGGCGCAGCTGGTGGAGTCTGGGGGAGACTTGGTGCCGCTGGGGGTCCCTCAGACTCTCCTGTGCAGCCTCCGGATTCACCTTCAGTGATTATGGCATGAGCTGGGTCCGCCAGGCTGCAGGGAAGGGGCTTGAGTGGGTTGCAGTTATATATTATGATGGGAGTAAGCAATACTGCGCAGACTCCATGAAGGGCCGATTCACCATCTCCACAGACAACGCCAAGAACTCGCTGTATCTGCAAATGAGCAGCCTGAGGCCCGAGGACACGGCCGTGTATTTCTGTGCGAGAGACACAGTGAGGGGAGCGGGTGTGAGCCCAGACACAAACCCTGCAGGACGGGGGGCGGGGCTGGGGGTCCACTGGGGCGTGTCAGGACCCCAGGGGCCCAGGGACACCCGGAGGTCCAGGAGGCTCAGAGCTGAGAGCACAACCCGGGAGCAGGCGGGGGGGTGGGGGGCAGGGGCTTCCTGTCTGGGGCTCCCTCTGCAGCACCCAGCCCCATCACCAGGCGGCGCTCCAAGCTCACAGACATGGACAGCGATGTCACCTCCAGCCTTGACCTGCACTCCAGGCCGACCCCTGCCCTCTCCTAGTGGGTGTCCATCCCTCTGTCCTCCTCGGGTCAGCCTGGGGTCACTCCCCTAGTGCCTCTGTTGATGTCTTCTGTGCCTTTAAAAGGAGGCATAACCACTGATTGTCTATTCTGTTCCGAGACCCAGTGGGATCAGATCACCATGATGTCCACACCCATCACCAGTCCCTGGGCCCCTAAGATGGCCACTGGGGACTCCTGATCCAGTGTTCTGGATCCAGGCCTTAGTAGCTGAGCCCTGACCTTCTGTGGGGACGGTCCCCGTGTAGCTGGTGGGGACAGGGCCTCTGAGGACACTGCGTGTGTCTCTGTCGTGGTTGGACCTGGACTCCTTGTCTGAAAGGCCCCTGGTCAGCTCTGGGGTCCCGGGTCTCCTGCCTGACCTCTGGTGTCTGTGACGGGGGCACCCGCCACGAGAGCTCTCGGGTGGACCCTTCTCTGCAGAGTCTCCCGGGTTCCCAGGACTGTTGCTGCTCAGTGTCTTGTGTGTTTCTCGCTGAACCTCATTGAAATGGGGCCTTTCTGTGACACAGGCCGTGTGTTTCCAGGGACGCGGCGGGTCTGTGGCTGTTCGGGGCCGTGGCCTCCGCCCAGAGCTCGCTCCCGGTGGGAGTCAGGAGGTGTCCAGCTCTCGTCTCCTCTGCGTGACGCGTCACGTCTCCTCCTTTCTCTCAAGGTTGTTTCCCTCTCCAAGGCCTTGGGGATCCATGTAAACGTGATAACTGTGGTTTCTCTTTCCTGCACCCGCTCATCTGCATTTGTGGGTCTTGCCTCACGTCCACGCGTGGCTCTGGGGACAGGCCCTGGTGGACGGCACCCTCCCCCAGGCGGGCCGGGTCCTCCCTCTTCCGGGGCCTCTTTCATGCCCACGGACCGAGCCCCACATCGTCCCGGACCGTCCTCCTCCCTCTGACGTCATCCAGGACCCGTCTGTGAGGGCGTGACCGGGACTGGCCCCAGGCCCTTCTCCTGCCGTGGTGACGCCAGAGTCACCCCTGAGAGTGTGTGTTGGATCCTCTGCTGCCCCGACGGGCCCAGTTGTTATCTTGAGACAGTTTCGTTCCTGGAGTCTCTGGTGTCCCTCAGGGTCCTCGTGTCCTCTTCAGACGGGGAGAGGCACGTGTCCTCTTCCTCCGGGTCCTGCTGGGCTTCTCCCTCCCTGACCGCCTCGGCTGGACGTCGGGCGGGGACGAGCCACAGAGGGGGTCGTGGCTCCTTCCTGCTCCGGGCCGTGGCGGGACCGTGTCAGCGTCTCACCCGAGTGTCCTGTGGGCTGAGGGGTGGACACGCGGTGTCCATCGTGTTTCCCTACGTTGCATTTGTCCGCATTTTGTGGGATCACCCGCCCCAACTCTTCATCGTGTGGTCCCTGATCGAGCTGCTCGTCTCCGGGCCCATCTCTGCCCCTCATGCTCGAAACGGGTCCCCCCGAGACTCTCCACACTCGGAACCGCGGGGCCCGTGGAGACGCCCCCGTCCCGGGACACCCGCTGCGGGGCCGCGAGCTGCGTCTCCCGAACCCGCTTCTCCGCGTCTCAGCACAGACTCGGCTCCTCCCGGGAGGACGGCGGAGCCGGGAACGCAGCTCGTGTCTCCCCCGCCCCCCGAGGCCTTCACGGTGCACAAGGACCAACGGGGGACCCGGCGTCTGCCAGGCTCGGCCTCTCCCCGCCCGCAGAGAGTTTGCTTCCTCCTCTGCCGTCCCCCGAGACCAGCCCGAGCGGACACCACGACGCGGGGGGACGGGGTCAGCGGCAGAGCTGGTCGCCGCAGCGCCCCGGGGTCCTGGCCTTCCTGCCGCGCGGGGTCCTCACGCTGAGGAGAGCCAGGAGGGCGCAGGCAGCACCTCCCGGGCCCGGGCTCGGGGTGAAGGCACGTCCTGGGCTCTCGTGGCTTTTTCACCCCTTTCTTGCCATTTACGGGGTTCACGGAGGGAGGGTGCGGGGCCGGGGGGCTGCAGGGCCCTAGCCCTGGGCGTCTTCACGCTCTCTGGGCTCCCGTGTTGTCCCGCGGCCTCGGCGCTCTGCCGGGTCTCTCGTCTGTCTCCTCCCCGGGTCCCTCCTCCACGCGGCTCTTTCTTGGGGCCGCCCTTGGAAGCCCCATCCCGGCCCAGGAGCCTCCTCGACCTGTGCCCGCCCCGTTGCAGGTGCCGCCATCAGGCGTGATCCAGGAGCGCAAGACCCACATCCCTCCTCATGGAAGGTGGGCAGGACAGCCGGACAAGTATCTACCCCGCAGCCTCCCGGGCCCGGCTCTCCTGTGCTCGCACCCGGGGCCGCCCCTCACGCGATGGGAACAAGCTCAATAAGGCCTGACCAAGGCCCTGAGGGCTCAGGACTCTCCCTTCCTCGTCTGCCCGGATCACAGAAACTGCCCTGTGCCCTCCTGCCACGACAATGGGCAACTGAAACAATGACCTAGACGGCCAGGTAGAGGCAGAGACACCCCAGGGTGACGGACAGAAGGGTCCATCCACCCAGTGGCCGTCCTGCCTCAGGGGCCCTAACTCTGGACAACTCTGGGCAGCCACACAGGGCAGAGGGACTGAAATGGGCTTTAACCACAACCTCCTGCTGTCACGGGTCCTGACGCGCTCCCTGTGCACACCTGCCCACAGGTGAGATGCTGACAACACAACTGTCCTCACGTTTAATGGGACCTCACACTGTTCTCAGCACTGGCTGAGGATCCCCCACTCACCCCACAGTGCACACGGGTCTCATTTCCAGAGGAGACCCCACAGAGCACGTGTGGGCACCAGCACCTGGGCCTGCGTCCCAGCAAGTAACAGGGGCTCAGGGTCACCAGCTCTGGCCCCTAACAAGGGACCTGCTCATTGTGTGTCATGACCCCACATCCCAGGACCCTCCCCGGCTCCTCTGCCCAGACCCAGCCAGAGCTGCTATATAGCAGGACACATGCAAATAGGGCGTCCCCTGCTGCTGAAAACCAGCCCGGCCCGCCCTGCAGCCCGCACAGGAGCCCAGCCCGCACCCAGGGTCCACTCAGGTCAGCACGGACGCGGACACTCGCCATGGAGCGTGGGCTGAGCTGGCTGCTGCTCGTGGCTCTTCTAGGGGGTGATTCCTGGGGGCAGGATCCCTGAGGAGGGGGGCAGGAGGGGGAAGCAGTGGGCGAGAGCCATGTCCTGACGGGCTGTGTCTGTGTTTGCAGGTGTCCAGGGTGAGGAGCAGCTGGTGGAGTCTGGGGGAGACTTGGTGCCGCCTGGGGGGTCCCTCAGACTCTCCTGTGCAGCCTCCGGATTCACCATCAGCAGCAATAGCATGGACTGGGTCCGCCAGGCTCCAGGGAAGGGGCTGCAGTGGGTTGCAGAAATTAGTAGTGATGGTGGAAGCACAAGCTACGCAGACTCCGTGAAGGGCCGATTCACCATCTCCAGAGACAACGCCAAGAACTCGCTGTATCTGCAAATGAGCAGCCTGAGGCCCGAGGACACGGCCGTGTATTTCTGTGCGAGAGACACAGTGAGGGGAGCGGGTGTGAGCCCAGACACAAACCCTGCAGGACGGGAGTGGGAGGCTGGGGGTCCACTGGGGCGTGTCAGGACCCCAGGGGCCCAGCTAGACCAGGAGACCCTGAGGCTCAGAGCTCAGAGCACAGCCCGGGAGCAGGTGCAGTGGTGGGGGGCAGGGTCAGGAAAAGATGGCGTTGGGGGACTGGAGGGAAGAGGAACAGGGGTGTGGGGGGGGGTCTCAGCAGTTCTTTATTTACACATCTGGGCGCACATAAGCGAGTGCTTTCAAGTAGTAAAAACGACTAACAACCCTGGCATTTTTTTCCAAAACAGGCCTGGGGACCTCTGACCCCTTGCTGAGGGATCACAGCCGTCCACTGTGTGCTCAGGTGAATGCAGTGACCACACGGCAGGTCCCCTCACAGGCATTTATCTTCCCCTGCCCAGTGATCATTCTGTTCATGCCAAAAAACAGGAAAACCGCAAAAAACTTCTATGACCAAAACGTAACTCCTTGATAACTGCTAAATTTCTAATGAATCCAAATTTATAAAATTCCTAAACTTAAACATTAAAAACCATCATCCCCTTATACGCTGGAAATCGGATGCAATTCCTGCTAACATCAGGAAACTTCTCATTCCTGCGCGTCCTCTATTCTGATTTAATAAAAGTAGTCAATTAATGAGAGGAACTAAAACACCCCAAGATCTCAGGGCCGCGTAAGGTGCACTGACCTTTTCCTCTAACCCCAAGCTTCTCAAGGAAACTCCCTTCACTTTCCCAGGCGATGCTGGTACCTGTTGCTTCTTCCCTTGTCTCGTCAGCCAACTCCTTTCCAGCGTCCGCTGCCTCTCACCTTCCACCGTGGGCACCTGCGCTCCACCTGCCGCCCTAGCACTCGCTGCCCGCCTGAAGTTAAAGCTCCTCCCCAGACCGTCTGTCTCAAGAGACCACAGATCTACCTCAGAGGCTTGGCGGGAATGTTCCACGCCTCAAGGTCCAGAAGTTTCCAGGGGTCTCCTGCACTTGTCACTGGAAGACCCAAATGGAATCACCGCCTCCGAGCAGAGAAACACTCATCGTCTCCAAATGTGCCGTTGGCCTCACGCAGCGCCGGGGCCGGCCAGTGAGTGGTGGGGTGTGTGGCCACGCGGCCCTGGCAGCTTGACCTCCACCGCGGGTTTCAGCCACGGCCACGGTCAGCGGCAGCCGCCGTGAGCACGTGGGCAGAACCCGCCGGACTCGGCCACGAGACGCCTGACTCAGGGATGCGCCCCGCGCCCGGGCCTTTGTCAGACACGCGAGCAGCCCGGCCCGCGCCCTCCCCAGGCGCTGGTCCCCCACCTGTCCAGGTGTCTGTGCACCTTCCTCACCCGCCCCCAGCGGCGTGAGTGTGATGTGATGTGATGTGAGCGTGAGCGCGGGCGTCTGTGTTCCCTGAGCTTCTGCTCTCTCGCCTCGCGGGCCCACGACTGTGGTCTCTGACCTGGAGCCCCTGAGGGATGTTCTGACCCGATGCTCTGCGTGAGCCTCCTGTCTCTCCTGGCCTGGCTGTGTCCCCCGCGCCCGCGCTTTGCCGTTTCCTGCAGTTCAGGACTAGGGTTCAAGCTTCATTTGTTTCTCTCAAAACATACTGGCTGGCGGTCACGTGCGCAACCATCACTGGGGGGACCCCTCCCCCCCTTGTGCACACCAGGAGGAGCCCGGGTCTGTGTCTCCGTGAGCTCCGGGGGCATCTGTCGTGGTCGGTCACTCTCTGCAGGGGCCGTGGCGGTCCCGGGGGGTGACAGCCTGTCCCGTCTGTCCTTGAGCTGAGCTCGTGTGGCCACTCGCTGTCCGTCCCCGGACACTCACGGTGTCCCCGGGCGCGTGGGCCCCGCATTTGCCGGTTCCCTCCTGGGCAGGTGCGGCTCCCCGGGACGGGCCCTGCTCCTCTCCCCAGGCCCCGAGCTGCTGCCCGTCCCACGCCTCCCCCTCCTCCTCCCTGCTCTGCCGGGGCCTCCCGTCCCCCAGCACCTGCTCCCCGTCTCCTGGGTCAGCTCATCCACAGCTGGACGGAACCATCCGGCAAACGCGCCCCCCGACGATGTTGATTCCATCGGCATCAGCCCCCCAAGTCCGCCCGATCCTCCTGAAGGGCCCGGGCTCGTCCTTAAAAACGGCTGAGAGTGTCCATTAGAGAGCGGGAGAGCCAGGGCCGCACCCGGGGCCACAGCTGCAGACACGCTCGTCCCCTGCGCGGCGGGGTCTCCGGGCCGCAGTGAGGTCATGGGCGCCCCGCGAGGACACGGGCCAGGGGGCTGTTCTGTGTTGGGGGCTCCCCTCCAGCCGCAGGGCCTGGGCTCGGGCTGCGTGAACTGTGAGTATCAACAGGAGAAGAGCTGACGGATCCTCGGGTTTTTGAAGGTGAATCACGCTCTGGACAGCTGTGGGCGAAGTCACAGGAGCAGGCGGGGCCGGAGGGGGGACCACAGACCCGACGCGCTGGCCTGAAGGACAGAGGGCAGGGCCACCGCCCACCGCGTCCGTGTCCCAGGCGGGGCCTGTCCCTGAGCCGGGCCGTGAGGGCCAGACCGAGGCCGAGGGACCCGCGGCCTCCCCACGCACAGGGACAGGCACCCGCTGCGAACCCTCCCTGGTCAGTCCCTGGGCTGGGCCCTGGCTCTGGTCACTCAGGTCAGGTCTCGGGCGGAGCCGCGTCCAGAGAGGAGGAGCTGGTGGGTCTGGGCCTCTGCCCGCAGGGCTCCCCAGGAGGGTCAGGGCCGACGCAGGGGTGGTGGTGAGCGCAGGGGCCTGACAGGTGATGCCCCTTGTCCCAGGTGTCCTGTCCCCTGTTCTGAAAATGCTCTGCTCCGCTTCTCTGCACCCGCGTGAACTGAGACCAACGACGTCTGTCTCTTCATTTCCCTGACATCCTCCCTCAGGGTCCGCCATGTTGCTGCACGTGCAGGATCCGTCCTTTGCTACAGCTGAGCTGTCAGCACTTGTCCACACACACCTCAGTCCAGATCCATCCCCTGCCCTCGGTTCCACATCCCGGCTGTGCCAACAGGGCGGCATCAGCACAGGAGGGAAAAGGCACAAACACTCAGCGTTAGCTGAGGTGACACCTGTGTGGACGGGGCTCCAAGGACAGGAGAAGTGAAATGAAATTTAACAAATGGGCTGCAATGAGTCACAGTGCGTCTGAAATGAAAGACACTAACAGCAAAACAAGACACCGAAGAATGGGAGAATTTATGTGACAAGACAGAGCTGACATAGGGCTGACCCCAAACATCAAGATCTCAAAGAGAAGACCCCACAGAGCTCGTGTGAGCACCAGCACCTGGGCCTGCGTCCCAGCAAGTAACAGGGGCTCAGGGTCACCAGCTCTGGCCCTAATAAGGGACCTGCTCATCGTGTGTCATGACCCAAAGTCCAGGACCCTCCCCGGCTCCTATGCCCAGACCCAGCCAGAGCTGCTATATAGCAGGACACATGCAAATAGGGCGTCCCCTGCTGCTGAAAACCAGCCGGCCTGCCCTGCAGCCCGCACAGGAGCCCAGCCCGCACCCAGGGTCCCCTCGGGTCAGCACGGACGCGGACACTCGCCATGGAGTGTGGGCTGAGCTGGCTGCTGCTCGTGGCTCTTCTAGGGGGTGATTCCTGGGGCAGGATCCCAGAGGGGGGAGGCAGGAGGGGGAAGTAGTGGCAGATGCCAGTGTCCTGACGGGCTGTGTCTGTGTTTGCAGGTGTCCAGTGTGAGGAGAAGCTGGTGGAGTCTGGGGGAGACTTGGTGCTGCCTGGAGGGTCCCTCAGACTCTCCTGTGCACCCTCCGGATTCACCTTCAGTAATTATGGCATGAGCTGGGTCCGCCAGGCTCCAGGGAAGGCACTTGAGTGGGTTGCATACATTTATGCTTATGGTGGTAGCACAAGCTACGCAGACTCCGTGAAGGGCCGATTCACCGTCTCCAGAGACACCGCCAAGAACTCGCTGTATCTGCAAATGAGCAGCCTGAGGCCCGAGGACACGGCCGTGTATTTCTGTGCGAGAGACACAGTGAGGGGAGCGGGTGTGAGCCCAGACACAAACCCTGCAGGACGGGGGGCGGGGCTGGGGGCTCCACTGGGGCGTGTCAGGACCCCAGGGGCCCAGGGACACCCGAAGGCCCAGGAGGCTCAGAGCTGAGATCACAGCCCGGGAGCAGGTGCAGGGGTGGGGGGCAGGGGCTTCCTGTCTGGGGCTCCCTCTGCAAGACCCCAGCTCCCCAGGGCACCATTGCTCTCCTCTGAGAGGCTCCCGCTCCCCACATTCCTGGGGAGCCCCAAGGAGGAGGTGACTCTGTCTGTGCACAGGTGAGACCTCCCCAGGGACAAGACCCTCACCTGTCCTGGTGTCAGTTATTTACTATTATTGGGGGGACACAGGAAGGAGGCGGATGTGGCCCAGACACAGTCCCTGGGGCCCGGAGGGGGCAGCACCCAGGCCCACCACCAGGGGGCGCACCGAGCTCACAGCCCTGGACTCAGCTCATGGCTGTGGGGGACATGGACAGGGACGTGACCTCCACAGTGGACCTGCCTTCCAGGCCAACCCCTACACTCTCCTGGTGGGTGTCCATCCCTCTTTCCTCCTCGTGTCAGCCTGCGGGTCACTCCCCCCAGTGTAATCTGTTGAATACTGTCGGCCCATTTGAAATGTTCAGAACAACTGATTTACTGTTTTGGTTCTGAGACCCTGTTGGATCAGATCACATGAGGCCACACCCCTGTCACCAGGACTCAGGGCCCTCAGGAAGGCCTGTGAAGACTCCTGACGAAGGTTCCTGGATCCAGGTACC
This sequence comes from Talpa occidentalis, assembly GCF_014898055.3. Classification (NCBI taxonomy): domain Eukaryota; kingdom Metazoa; phylum Chordata; class Mammalia; order Eulipotyphla; family Talpidae; genus Talpa; species Talpa occidentalis. The sequence continues at coordinate 102,790,412 of NW_023601104.1, forward strand.
CGAAGCTGAGCACTGACTCGGTGTGTGGACGGTCCGCTGGGAGCTGGCCGGACGGGGGTCTGAGGACTTTGCATGAGTCTCTGCCCTGGCCAGACCGGACTCCCTGAAAGGCCCCTGGTCAGCACTGGGGGTCCCGGGTCTCCTGGCCTGACCTCTGGTGGCTGTGACGGGGGCACCGCCACGAGAGCTCTCGGGTGGACCCTTCTCTGCAGAGTCTCCTGGTTCCCAGGACTGTTGCTGCTCAGTGTCTTGTGTGTTTCTCGCTGAACCTCATGAAACTGTGACCTGCTGGGAATGTCGCTGTGGCATCGGGGTGCAGTGGGTCTGCGGACTGTGGGGTCAGTGCTCACTCATCCAGGCGGGGTCCAGGGACGTGTCCAGCCACTTGTCTCCCCGTGTGATTTCCTCATTTTTCTCCTTTTCTCTCTAGGTTGTTTCTGCTCTTCAAGGCCCTTTAGGATCCATAAATGCTTCTTGTTTCCTTTCCAAGGTCATTTCTGCTGTTCTAGGTGTTGCATTAAATCTGTGAATTGCTTTGGGTGACGCGGCATTTCAATGATGTCGACTCCCCCCAGAGCCGGGACGCTCTGTGGTCTTTCGTGTCCACTGCACAGTGTCGAGTCTGCACTGCACCTCCGTCCCCCCTGCTCAGGTCACTCCCCGGGGCTCCTTCCTGAGGGCGAGAGTGTCACTGGACCCGGACGCTCACTTCCCCTGACGTGCTGCTCCCAGGCAGGACGCCGTGGGGTTCTGTGTGTCCACTCTGGACCCTGTCCCCTGGCTGTGCCCACTGGTGATTCCAGACGTTCTCTGTGTAGAATCTTCTGGATTCTCTGAGCACACGAGCCTCTCAGCTGGGAGTGGTGACCCTTGACTTCCTCTCCCAGGTCAGATCCTTTTGGTCTTTTCTTGCCCAGATGCTTCCCTGTGGACGTGCAGGACGACGGTGAATGACCGAGGTGACGTGGACGCCCGTCTTGTCCCTGGTCTTAGTGGGGACATTTCAGCTTTTCACCTTGAATGTGGCGGTGGCCGAGGGTTTCTCACCCTCAACTTTCAAAATATTCATCAAGTTCCTCTAATTCCAGATTTGCAGAATAACCACCCTGGACTGTGACCAACATCGTCTCCAGAACCTCCTGGTTGTCTCTGGGATCCTCTCTGCCCCCAGGCTTGACTCTGGCCCCGGGGAGTGCAGAGACCGGGGCTGCGGGAGGGAGACGCATCATTCCTCACACGGGTCACGAGGTGCGTCGGGACAAGCTGCCTCCTGGGAGGGGTTCGTCTTTCTCCACTTTCCCGAAACAAACTCCTGTCGTCCTGGGAAGGATGCTCAGCGACGGGTCCCTCAGCTTGTGTCCATCCTCCCGCGGACTCTCAGGGAAACGCTGACTGTGCCCAGAGACAGGCCCCGTGAGGCCCGGCCCTGTCCCCAGCTGCAGAGAATCTGTGTTTCCTTCTCTCTCCGGAACTGCAAGACCGGCCTGGCTGGACGCCAAGGGATGCAGGGACAGAACCTCAAGCAGTGGTGGCTCTGTTAATATCGGCAGCCCCGATATTGAATGGGTGGCCTGGCTGTGGGTCCTCCCCCGCGCCCTTACATGGGACTTATGAATACTCCACTGCAGGACACACAACAGGTTCATAAGAGGTTTATTTACAAGGGAAACGGAAATAAGGAAAATGCACAACTCAGGGAGAAAATAGGGAAATAAAGTCTTTAATGCGTCCTACCCGATCCGCCGACCTGGAAACCCAAAGGCACTCTCCGAGCTGGCCGGACACTGCGAGCTGGCGGGGAGCCAAAATGGGGGACCCCCAAAGCCCACGTGTCTGGCTTTATACCCACCTGGCTGCTGAACCCCACCCTCAGGTCCCAGCCACCTTCTCTTGGGTGGGGACAGGATTTGGAGTTCCCAGTGTCTTTGGCTTTGGCCTGGGGTGGGGGTGGAGCCCACGAAGCCTGCATGGAATCAGCTTTAGGACAGCCTTTTCCCCCTAACTATTCCCCCCTTTCACTTTTTTTTTTTTTAAAGGTAATCCTTTTTTTTTTTTTTTAATAGAGGCATGTTTTTATTTATTTATTTATTTGTTTGTTTGTTTTGGTTTATACATGCACTGGGTACAGTCAGAAGCGCGGGAGGGTGAGAGAATTCACCAGAGCCAGAGCGGGGAGCAGAGCAGGCAGAAGGACCGAAGGACACTGCTGAGGGGAGCAGCGGGTGGCAGGAGAGGTCTGCGCGCCATGCGGGACCCTCCTCCTGTGGCCGGGGAGCAGCCGGGGATCGAACTGGCGCCGCAGAGGCTGCGGGCAGCTTCGCAACCCAGCGCTCAACCGCTGCGCCACCGGGGAGGCCCCCCCCTTTCACTTTTTGCCGACATTTCCATGGTGATGAAGATCGTATATATGGACGTTGGGATGCAGTCTCAGATGAACATTTTTATCAGGTTCCAGTGTGAAAGAAAGCCAGTCCCTCCAGGTATTGTCCAGTGTGGAAAGCAAAAGTCCTCCATTCCTGGAAAAACAGTTCAACAGTTCAAGCCAAAAACAAAAAAAAAAAAAAAACAAAAAACCATCCGGAGGCATTAGCCCAAACAAGACAGCAGATATGTCAAAATCACAGGGAAAAAAAATCTTAAAATGGTTCAACTGATGTAAAACACAAATTTTCTCAACCTTCATCCCAAACTTTTAACAGAATATCAAAAGTTTGCAAACTAAATCTACTTTTAAACCATTTTTCCTATTTTTGCATAAAATCCCAGGGCAGAAATAACTAACAACAATTTTTAGCTGGCTTTGTTGAAATACTCCATGCAGGATCAGAGCGAACCGTTGGCATCCGGTCCGTGTAGGCTTCAGGAGCAAAGTGGGTCTCCTCAGACTCCACCTGAGCTTCCTCTTCTCGAGGGCACCAGGGCTTTCCGTTGGCCGGGTTGTCCAGTCCTGCCCATGGAGGCGGCTTCCTCACCTTCCTTGGAGGTCTCTGGAACCCTACAGACAAAGCAACAGGCTCTCCTCTTCTTGGTTCAGCTCTGTTTCAACTTTCTGGAAGAACTCCACACAAAGCCACCCAATCAAACTCACGTCCAATTTTTTTCAGTTTAAGCAGACAAAATCCCTATGGAAGTTATGCAAAAACAGACTCTGAGATAAGTAGCAAAAATTACTACCACTATGTGTTTGCTGTGTTGGTATCAAGGGGAGAGAAAATGTGGCAAGTTAGCTTTGCTGAAAAAAAAATTGCAACCTTGCTGCAGATGCTGGTTACTCAAAACAAAACAAAACAAAACAAAACAAAACTTTGTGGATTCAGGACAAAATGCATAAAAAATTACCAGTATCATGTCAAAGAAAAACTTGTAAATTTCAGGTGTATTTCCAGGTCTATTCAGTCCTTTGTAGGAAAGTTTTTACCCTCAACAGCTCCAGCAACAGGAATCTGTTGAGACCTTTTCTCCCTGTATTTCCAGATACCATTTCTGTAGATGTGAAACAATTGAATTACACAATATGACAAGGTGACACTCACCACTGACAGTTTACATACATACCAGACACTGAGAGGTTTTTTATACACATTTTGGAAAACCGCTGTTAACATTCTATACCTGCCAAAGTTTCACCATTTCCCAAGTGACAAAGCTTCCCTCCCAGGTTTACTCCATTAGGTAAAAGCCAAACAGAACAAATTCATCTAGTGCCTTCCCAGGAGGAAAGGGAGAAACTTCGTGGCGTGTCCCAGGAGCTCTACTGAGGTTCCACAAAATTTCCTTGCATCAGCCAAACGACAGGCCACCAAATTTGCACTTGAATTTAGATTTCTGGGAAGCTTTGCCATAAGTATCAGAAGAATAACAGAAACACAATATTTAATCTCTGTGAAGGCACCGGCTTAGTTCAGGAGCACAATGTTGACAATCAAACAACAACCTTTAGTTCTTCTCATAATTGGAGACTCTTTTTTTTTCTTTTCCTCCAACGTCTCTGGGCACCACGTGTACCAATTTGTCAATCACTGGAGGCCAAGACAGTCAGACACAAGGACATACAGACAGACAACATATAGACACACAGAGCTCTGTAGTTACCATTCATCACGCGTGGGATGTCTCACACAACTGCAGTTTCACTGATAGGCCAAAGCAACAAAAAAACAAGCGGAGAAAAAAAACCTCAAAGTAAAAAAAAAAGTTAAAAGGGAATAACAAAATCAAGGTTGAAAACCTTTCTATGTAAAAAGAATACTGGCAGCACCTGCATGATCCTAGATGTTATTTCACGTCTCCTAGACTTTGGAAGCAAGAAGATTGGTGAGAGCGTGTTGTTTGTTTTGTTTTTTTTTTCCCTCAGGGTTTCTTCAGAAAAAATGAGTCCTTGGCCATCCTGCAACAATAACTGGAAAAGAAGTCAGTAACATTCAAGTTTTTGTCTGTTTCTTCAACAAATATCTCAAGTCCTCAATGGGTTCACAAGGCCAGTGGGACTTCGTCTCTGGGTCAGCTCCTCCTGGCACTTTCTTAACTCTGGAATGATGTGCCCAGGGTTTTATGCCTGCAAGTTTCAGAGGAGTATGTGTGCTCAGCTGCCGCAGACCAGCACAGCAGTAGACGATGAGGCCGTCTCAGGGTTGAGAGACTGCGCAGGGTGGTCAGGGATTCGGCTAAAGAAATGACAAACAGACACACTTCAAGAGAGATTGTAAATCTGAGTGCAACTTTATTTGAGTCAGTGGTCAGTATATATATGTTTTCTAAAAGCATAGAACAGTGAACATCAAAGAAATCAGCTTGCTCATAGGTTTAGCTTATCATTGACAGGGCAGTGATCTATGTCCAAAATACATCTGGACCTAGCTGCATTCCTAAGTAGACAGGCTATTAACTCTTTATATTCTTGTTCTACATAATTATATTCTTGTTGTACTTACTACTACTACTACTACCTACTCATGTTTACTCATAATTAATTGTCATGGGTGAATTTACATTATCATGCAGTTAATATCAAAGGTACTAAAGTCAAGCACATAACAGAAAGATTATTAAACCAACAATTCTATTATAACACAGTGTTTAGTAATGTTTCATTTGCATTAGCCTAATTATTAAATTACGTATGTTTTTTAATTAGCAATCAATGACCAGAAAAAGGAAAGATTTTAGAGAGACAGTTGTAGCAGAATACAGTTTATGGGCCTTGAGAAAGCGAGATAAGGTTCCAGGTGGTCAGCATTTCTTTTAACCATCTTTGTGGCAGCTTCTGGTGGTCGTTATCTCTTGGCAGGCATTCGGCTTCTCTGCATCTTAGGGAGTTTGCTGTTCTCCCCCTGCGCGCATGGTTCCTTGCCCACGCCGGACTTCAGGGACCATGGCAACAGCCATTAGCCCTGAAGGTCACTGCAGGGGGGGGTGCAGCACTCAGCAAAACGTCCTAGGGACCAGTCCATTTTTCTGACAGCTGGTTTTGGGCGTCCCCGCTCTGCCAGGTCTTGAGTAAGACCAGATCTCCAGGTCTGAGGGATGCAATGGCTGATCAGGAGGCACAGAGATCCTCGAGGCTGCAGAGTTGGGAATTACTGCCAGAACCTCCTGGATGCGTTTCACATATGGTGTGATCCGGCAATCTTGTGCTATGTCCGGACTGGCTTTCAGAACGGAGGCCTGGAAGGGTCTTCCAAACACAATCTCAAAGGGGCTTCCTTGTAGCCCACTTCTAGGTGCCACTCTTATGCGGAGGAGGGCAAGGGATAGTACCTGGTCCCAACGAAGCTGTGTTTCTTGGCACAGTTTTGCCAGGTTTTCTTCAAGATGTGGTTCATTTTCTCCGTTTGCCCGGAAGACTGCGGTCTCCACGCAGCATGCAATTTCCAGTTGATCTGCAACGCACTGCTCACTGCGTGAGTGACGTCAGAGACACATGCCGGCCCATTATCACTCTGGATAGAGTCCGGCAGCCCAAAGCGAGGGATTATCTCCTTCAGCAGCTGTTTTGCAACCTCGGAAGCTTTTTCCGTCTTTGTGGGAAATGCTTCCACCCACCCCGAGAACGCGTCCACAAAAACCAAGAGGTATTTGAAGTTGCCTGTTGTTCTAGGCATTTGTGTAAAGTCCACCTGCCAGTCCTCAAAAGGGCACTTGCCCTGATATTGAACCCCAATGGCTCTAGGGTGGGAGTCAGTCTCGGGTTATTCCTGGCACATAGTTGACAACCTCGGGTGATCCGTTGTGCTATTCTATGCAAATATGGGCCCTTCAAATATGGGCGCACCGTTTCTAACAAGGCATCTCTCCCATAGTGGGATCCTTCGTGAAGACGTTTTAGCACCGGATACACCAGGGCCTCCGGGAGGAGGATCACCCCATGGGAGTTTACTGTCCAGGTAGAGCTGGGGTCAAACTCGGTAAATCCCCATGCACGAGCTCTCTCCTCCTCCCGCTCGGTGTACTCAGGGCATACTGAGTCAGGTCCACAAGAGGGATGAGTGCACCCTGGAGGGCAGAGCAGGCAGCGGCCTTAGCCACCCGATCAGCTGCCCTGTTGCCCTTTGCCATGTCAGACCCACCCTTTTAGCGGCCAGGACAGTGCATCATGGCAACAGCTGATGGTAAAGCTACTGCCTTCAACAAGGCCAGGATTTCCAATGGGTGTTTGACAGCCTTGTTACTAGCGGTGAGAAGACCCCGCTCCTTCCAGATGGCCCCAGGCATGTGGAGAATCATAAAAGAGTATTTTGGGTCAGTAAATATATTGACTCTTTTACCTTTTGAGAGCTCCAAGGCACGGGTCAGGGCTATTAATTCGGCTTTCTGCGCTGATGTACCTGCTGGAAGAGCCTTGGCCTCCACTGTGTTCTGAGCGTCACCACTGCGTATCCCGCACATCGACGGCCTTGGTCCATGAAGCTGCTGCCATCTGCAAATAGCTCCCACTCTGGACCCGGCAGAGGCTGGTCAGTCAGATATGGTCGGCTGGCATACACTGTGCCTATGGTTTCTAAACAGTTGTGGATTAAAGTGTCATCCTCAGGTCCGTCTGCATTGCTTGGAAGCAGTGTGGCGGGATTCAGGGAGTTAGAAACCTGCAGCTTCACATGAGGATTGTCCAACAGAGCTGCTTGAAATTTTCCATTTGCCCGGCGGTCAACCAAAGTCCACCCTTCTGCTCCAGCAATGTGAAGCCCTGATGTGGCACCCACACAGTGATGGGCTGACCCAAGGTAAACTTCTCTGCCTCGTGTAGGAGGTCACAAGTGGCAGCCACAGCACGCAAACAGGGAGGCCGTCCCTTGGTGGTGTGGTCCAACTGTTTGGACAGATATGCAACGGGCTGCATTTCTGGCCCCAACAATTGGATCAGCACTCCTAGGCCAACCCCCTGTCTCATGTACATAAAGTCTGAATGGCTTCCTAAGATCCGGAAGCCCCAATGCTGGTGCTGAGATCAACTTTACTTTTATTTCATCAAAAGCCTTTTGACATTCTGGAGTCCAAGACAAAGGTTCAGAGTCCAGGCCTTTGAGAGCATCATATAAGGGTTTTGCTATGAGTCCAAAATTAGGAATCCAAATCCTACAAAACCCAGCCATACCCAAAAATCTGTGCAACTGTCGCTGGTTACTGGGGATTCTAAGGGCTGAAATTACCTGTTTTCTTTCCGTCATCAGGCTCCGTCTGCCTTTCTTGATTTCAAACCCCAAATACGTCACCGTTTGTTGGCATATCGGTGCCTTGTTAGGTGACACCTTGTAGCCACATTCTGCCAGGTGGTTCAGTACCACTATGGTATTTTCCAGACAAGATTCATAGTCTGGACTTGCAATCAATAAATCATCGACATATTGCAATAAGACACCCCGGTTTAGTTGAACCTTCCTGAGATCCCTGGCCAGTATTTCCCCAAAAATAGTTGGGGAGTTCTTACACCCCTGTGGAAGCACAGTCCAGGAACACTGGAGAGTGCTCTGGACTTAGGGTCCTGCCACTCAAAGGCAAAAAGCAGTCGATCCTGGACATCTATTGGGATACAGAAAAAGGCATCCTTCAGGTCTAATACCGAAAACCACCCAAAGTCACCAGGTATGGCAGTTAATAGGGTGTAGGGATTAGGCACAGTGGGATGTAAATCCTGAACAATATCATTAATAGCCCTTAAATCTTGGACAAAACGGTACTCGCCTGTATGGGGTTTCTTCACTGGCAGAATCGAGTGTTGCACGATGGGTGGCAGAGCCGAGTGAGTCCAGATTGAAGGAACCTTTTCAATACTGGCTCCATTCCCCTCAAGGCCTCCTCCTTTAAGGGGTATTGCTTCCTCCTCGGGGTTCTGCTCCCCTCTATCACTTCTGTCTTTACAGGCTCTGCATTTTTCACACGTCCTGGGGTTCCATCAGCCCATACCCATCTACTTACTCTTTCAACTATTTCTGGAGGTAAAATTTCACCTTTCGGTGGAGCGTCTTGAGTAAGCAACATCTGGAACCGCAGAGCATGCTCTGGAGGCACCTGTAGGTGAAGCCTCTGATTTTTGGGTGAGAACATAATTCGTGCGTTGAGCTTACTTAAAAGGTCACGACCAAGGAGAGGGATTGGACACTCTTCCATGTACAGGAAGCTGAGCTGGAGCTGTGTGGTGCCCGGCCGGCACTCCAGAGGTTGCAGGAAGGGTGTCTGTTGTGGCCTCCCCGTAATCCCAGTGACTGCTGCCGTCTCTTTGCTCATTTTACTTAATTTCGAATTTAAAACTGAGTATGTCGCTCCAGTGTCCATCAAGAAATCAATCAGATGATCCCCCAAGTGAGGGTTACCCAGGGCTCCGAGGGGGTTATTTTAATGGGCTTAAGATCTAGTGGAACCCCCGGGCACCCCTATTCTTCATCTGAACCTTCTCCATGAACCGTCATTTGTCTCCTTCCCTCCGCACTTGGCTCCCGATTCCTTCTACTCTGTCTATATTCCCTCCTATCTTCACCTGAGACCCTACTCTGTGCTATCACTGGTCTCCTGTCCTCTGTGCTGGGCTCTCGATTCCTTCTCCGTCCGTATTCCCTGTCGTCATCTGAGCCTCCACTCTGTGCTAACATCTGTCTTCCTTCCTCTCTCCTTGGCTCCTGGTCCTGTGTGCTCCTCCTGTATCCCCTCCTGTAACCCCTGCGTGAATCATCCTGTCGTGGAGTCCTCTGTCTTCTCTGCTGCCTTCTGTAATTACCGCGTCTGCCGCTGCCCTGTAACCTGGGACAACTGTCCTTCCCATGTCCCTCTTCCCTACAGAAAGCACACTGGTCTCTTCCTAGGGGTTCACGTCTCTGTCCATTACTGTTTCCCCCGAAACCCTGTCCTGTGCTCTCTGTACAAAAACAGTCGCAGGTTTCGGTCTCCTGTCCTCTCTCCTGTCCTCTCTATTATTATAAACCTTAAAGGCTAAGTCCACTACCTGGGACGGGCTCATCTCTGTGACGCCGTCTACCTTTGCTAACTTTCTCCTTCTGTCTGGAGCACTCTATGTGATGAACGCCATAGTGAACACACGAGCATTTTCTGGGGCATCTGGATTTATGTCCGTGTGGTCTGTATACGTCTGAATAATCCTCTCAAGGAACTCTGATGGATCCTCATGAGCCCCTTGTGTAAGTTCTAATATTTTGTTAATTTTTTTTTTGTTTGGGGATTCCCTGCTCCAGTCCTACCAATGTGGAACCAAGCATAAGTATTCTTAAACATTGCTTTGTCATTTTGTGTGTAACTGCCATTTTAGAATTTTAGGTCTTGCTGTCCCGGGAAAGACTGCATTCCAGAGTTCGACCCCCACCCCACTCTGGTCTTATCTCAGTCAACTACCCACAGCGGAGCCAAGCAATTCAGGCCACTAATAGGGTCAAACTAGCCATAAAATAGAGCTGCATCTCGATGTGACCAATCAGCTCAAAAACTGAAACTGTGCACCCACCGTTGTTAGGAAATGCACCTGTGTAACCAATGAATGGTTACCAACACGATTTAGTTTTTGGAGATCTGCTTGTAACCCTATATAAGATCCCTGTTCCCTTTGTTCAGGGCTCCTGACTTCCGCCATTACATCGGTGCGTGTCACGAGCCCGGACTTGAGCCTGTAATAAACTCCTTTATGATCTTACAGCAGCTGTCTGTGTGTCCTTGGGGGCTGCACTGTTCGACGTTGGGCACAACAACCAATAAACATTTTTTATACAGATCCAACTTCGCCATTCCTCCATCGTTGGGGTCCCATCCAGGATCTTCCTCTGGGACAGCCATCTCTGGCTCTGGGGATTGGCTGTCCTGTTGGCGGAGACGGTCAGCCTCCTCCCTGGCTTTCCTGAATACCATCCTCCGCTCATCTAGACCTAGTAAAGTACGTAACATTGACTGTATATCTGCCCAGTTAGGGCGGTGGGAGACGAAGTTCGCCATCCTCTTAGGAGCCTGCCGGTACGGGGAACAGAGCTCCTTCAATTTAGGAGGTCCCCAGTGCTAAAAGGACGGTGCAACCAAAAGTACCCAGCACGTGGCCCCTGTTCATTCAAGCCACCCATGGGCAACTGGCGAAGAGGAAACTGTCCTGCCTCAGGGCGATCCTTCCTGCCAAAATGGGTGCCGCTCCTAGTGTGGGGAGGAGACGCCATTGCAGTTTCCTCCCCGAGGGCAATGGAGGCTGTGAAGCGTCAGGAGTCTGCGCGGGAGGGACCTCAAGAGGGGCCTCAGGAGGGGCCTCAGGAGGGGCCTGGTCACATGGAGAAGGGCTTTGTCCAGATGTGTTTAAGGTATTTATCAAATGACACTCCCCCTCCTCCTCTTCTGACTCCGCCCTCCTGCAGTCCTCATGGGAAGGAGAAGGTTTATCTCTTCTCTGTGCCCTTAGCTGAGCCTTCGCCTCCGCCACATCCCATTTATGGAGGGCGGCCTGTATCTGGTCCTGCAGACTTTCAAAAGCTGACTCAACAACGTTACGATTTTCATCCCTCACACTGTCAACAGTTAAATCAAAAGCCTGAGTTTGTCGTTGCACTTGGTCCCGCATGCTTTGAAAAGCTGACTCAAAAGTCTGATTTTGTTGTTGTATCGCTAAGTTAAGAGCTTGAATTTGTTGCAGTGCATTCTCAGTATGTGAAGTAGAACCTCTACTTCTCATAGCACCAAGAAGGTAGCACGTGGCGCCTACGCACATCACCAACAAAACACCCAGAAGCACAGACTGCAAAGGGATGGCTTGGAAACCACCCACATACGTATACAGAAGTAAAATGTGCCGCACACTAGGTTTAATCCAATGATTTACACTGATCAAAATGGTGGTAATATTTAACGGAAAAAGGCTACTTAAATTCAAGGCCGAAAAAAACTGAAAGAACTCAGGTTAGGGATAAAACTGCTGAAGTTCATGGTTGAGGCCACGTTTGGGTCAAAACCACACCCACAAGAGCCGAATGCGAGGGGGGAAAAAAAAAAGACTTTTCAAGACATGAAGCAAAGATTTTCACTGCGAGTCCTGCAGACCTAGTGCGCTTTATGGTGACCAACGCAAGAAAAATTACTTTGGGCTGGTCAGCCACGGGTGAAGCTTGGAAACCACGCTGGGCGCCAGCTGTTATAGGGAAGCCCCGATACTGAACGGGTTCCTGGCTGTGGGTCCTCCCCCGCGCGCTTACAAGGGACTTATGAACACTCCACTACAGGACACACAACAGCTTCATAAAAGGTTTATTGACAAGGGAAAAGGAAATAAGGAAAATGGACAACTCAGGGAGAAAATAGGGAAATAAAGTCTTTAATGCGTCCTACCCGATCCGCCGACCTGGAAACCCAAAGGCCCTCTCCGAGCTGGCCCGACGCTGCGCGCTGGTGGGGAGCCAAAATGGGGGACCCCCCAAAGCCCACGTGTCTGGCTTTATACCCACCTGGCTGCTGAACCCCACCCTCAGGTTCCAGCCACCTTCCCTTGGGTTGTGGCGGGATTTGGGGTTCCCAGTGTCTTTGGCTTTGGCCTGGGGTGGGGGGGGCGTCCACGAAGCCTGTGTGGAATCAGCTTTAGGACAGCCTGTTCCCCTAACAGCTCCGGGTCAGCACCTTCCAGACCCTGCCCTCTGACCCTCACGGCGTCCTGACCAAACCCCTAAGAAAGGCCTCGGCAGGACTTGACTGGTGAGATACTCGTTTTTCTCCCACTTAGAGCATCTAAGTCATCAAAATGCACCACGAATGTCATTCCCCCGTGTACAGACCTAAAATATTTCATTTCTGTAATTTCTCTGTCCTCTCTTCTCCTTAGTTTGCATCTGAGTGATCCACCAGGAAGATGGGCCCAGGTGAGGGTCCCAGCCCCCAACACACACTTGACTCTCCGTCCACCACAAGTGTTGAGGCCTGACAGCTGTCACCACGCAGGTGCTCAGAGGCTGTCGTGAAAGCAACATCTCTGTGTCCATCTATGACACTATTTCCTCAATGTCCACTCTCGGTGCCCTGTGCACCAGGGCCCTGCACACCTGAGCTACCTGGACATGAGCTTCCATCATGGAGAGACACGGGGGACCTTAAAGGTCATGGGCACTGAGAGAGCCATATGGTTGACAGGGAAGGGGCACAGGACACCTTGTGCTGACGGATGGGGACAGTCCATCCACCCAGTGGCCGTCCTGCCTCTGGGCCCCCAACACTGGATGCCACTCCTCAGGGCAGCCACACTGTACAGAGGGAGTGAAATGGGCATTAATCACACACCTCCCTGCTGTCACGTGTCTGACGCCGCTCCCTGCGCACACCTGCCCACAGGTGAGACACTGACTACACAGACATTCGTCCCCTAGTGTTCAGAGACCTCACACTGTTTTCAGCATGGCCTGAGCAACCCCCACTCACCCCACAGTCACACGGGTCCCATTTCCACAGATGACCCCACAGAGCACATGTGAGCACCAGCACCTGTGCTTGAGTCACACAAGTAACAGGGGCTCAGTGTCACCAGCTCTGGCCTCTCATAAGGGACCTGCTCTTCGTGTGTCATGACCCCACGTCCCAGGAACCTCCCCGGCTCCTCTGCCCAGACCCAGCCAGAGCTGCTATATAGCAGGACACATGCAAATAGGGCGTCCCCTGCTGCTGAAAACCAGCCCGGCCCGCCCTGCAGCCCGCACAGGAGCCCAGCCCGCACCCAGGGTCCCCTCGGGTCAGCACGGACGCGGACACTCGCCATGGAGCGTGGGCTGAGCTGGCTGCTGCTCGTGGCTCTTCTAGGGGGTGATTCCTGGGGCAGGATCCCTGAGGAGGGGGCAGGAGGGGGAAGCAGTGGGCGAGAGCCATGTCCTGACGGGCTGTGTCTGTGTTTGCAGGTGTCCAGGGTGAGGCGCAGCTGGTGGAGTCTGGGGGAGACTTGGTGCCGCCTGGGGGGACCCTCAGACTCTCCTGTGCAGCCTCAGGATTCACCTTCAGTAGTTATGCAATGGACTGGGTCCACCAGGCTCCAGGGAAGGGGCTTGAGTGGGTTGCACGAATTGATCCTAGCGATGGTGAAACAAAATATGCAGACTCCGTGAAGGGCCGATTCACCATCTCCAGCAACAACGCCAAGAACTCGCTGTATCTGCAAATGAGCAGCCTGAGGCCCGAGGACACGGCCGTGTATTTCTGTGTGGGAGACACAGTGAGGGGAGTGGGTGTGAGCCCAGACACAAACCCTGCAGGACGGGGGGGCGGGGCTGAGGGTCCCCTGGGGCATGTCAGGAACCCAGGGGCCTAGGACACAGGGAGGCCTGGGGGGGGTTGTCTCAGCAGTTCTTTATTTACACATCTGGAGAAAGCCCTGGGCGCACATATGCTAGTGCTTTCAAGTAGTAAAAACGACTAACAACTCTGGCATTTTTTCCCAAAACAGGCCTGGGGACCTCTGACCCCTTGCTGAGGGATCACAGCTGTCCACTGTGTGCTCAGGTGAATGCAGTGACCACACAGCAGGTCCCCTCACAGGCATTTATCTTCCCCTGCCCAGTGATCATTCTGTTCACGCTAAAAAGCAACAAAACGACAAAAAACTTCTATGACCAAAACTTAACTCCTTTATAACTGCTAAATTGCTAATGAATCCAAATTTATAAAATTCCTAAACTTCAACATGAAAAACCATCATCCCCTTATACGCTGGAAATCAGATGCAATTCCTGCTAACATCAGGAAACTTCTCATTCCTGCGCCTCCTCTATTCTGATTTAATAAAAGTAGTCAATTAATGAGAGGAATGAAAACACCCCAAGGTCTCAGGGCCGTGTAAGGTGCACTGACCTTTTCCTCTAACCCCAAGCTTCTCAAGGAAACTCCCTTCACTTTCCCAGGCGATGCTGGTACCTGTTGCTTCTTCCCTTGTCTCGTCAGCCAACTCCTTTCCAGCGTCCGCTGCCTCTCACCTTCCACCACCGGCACCTGCGCTCCACCTGCCGCCCTAGCACTCGCTGCCCGCCTGAAGTTAAAGCTCCTCCCCAGACCGTCTGTCTCAAGACACCACAGATCTACCTCAGAGGCTTGGCGGGAATGTTCCACGCCTCAAGGTCCAGAAGTTTCCAGGGGTCTCCTGCACTTGTCACTGGAAGACCCAAATGGAATCACCGCCTCCGAGCAGAGAAACACTCATCGTCTCCAAATGTGCCGTTGGCCTCACGCAGCGCCGGGGCCGGCCAGTGAGTGGTGGGGTGTGTGGCCACGCGGCCCTGGCAGCTTGACCTCCACCGCGGGTTTCAGCCACGGCCACGGTCAGCGGCAGCCGCCGTGAGCTCGTGGGCAGAACCCGCCGGACTCGGCCAAGAGACGCCTGACTCAGGGATGCGCCCCGCGCAGGGCCTTTGTCAGACACGCGAGCAGCCCGGCCCGCGCCCTCCCCAGGCGCTGGTCCCCCACCTGTCCAGGTGTCTGTGCACCTTCCTCACCCGCCCCCAGCGGCGTGAGTGTGATGTGATGTGAGTGTGAGTGTGGGAGTCTTGTCCTCATTCAACAGAGAAATTCACACGAGGCTGACAGGATATAGGATGAAATAATGTTGCTGACACACCAGCTCGAAACCACACGCTCCGGCGCACGTCTCACGGCATTCGTAGAATCTTCAAGAGAAAACTGGGGAACTGGAGACAGAAAACGTGACCCTCAGTCCCCGGGGAGGGGCCCCCACGCGCGGGGAGGAGCCTGCATGTTGCGCACGTGTGGGTCACCCCGAGAGACCTGGAGATTTAATGCACAGCCAGGAAACCCGACAGGCCTCTGCGGGGGACGTGGCCCACCTGATCCAGGCCCGCCAGGGACTCTGGATTTGCACGCGTGACAGAAGGTCGTGTGGGCACCAGCCAGGGCCACCGACTCCATCCAAATGCCTCAGAGACGCAAACGCCGAAGGCAGAGGAGTCCCCCTGACAGGCCGCCCGGGAGTGAACGTCCATTTCCGTGCATGGGGACCTGACCTGGGGGTGTGGCACCCCAGTGTGATCCGGACTCTAGGGGCTCAGGGGACACCAGGGGTCGGGGATTTCTTGAATTATCCTTTTAGGGTCTTTTCTGCACTGTTGGAGATACTGACGAGCGAGCATGTCGGGGCAGGAAGCTCGAGAGTCCCGCGCGGGTCTCCTCTCCACACGAGGCAGCAGAACGACGATGATGACACCAAAGAGGTGAACATGCTCCACACAGCCCCGGCCCCCCTGTGGGGAAAGATCTCCACAAACGAGACCAACACGACGTTCTCTGGCCCGGCCGGCCCCACCACGGCAGCAGCTCGGAGGGAAGAGGGACCCGCGGGGTCGCCCCTCAGGGTGCAGCGCCTCTTCCGGGCCGTCTCGGTCCCTGGGGTCAGACCAGGGAAGATGGGTGGTCCCTGGGCTGTGTGGAGGGTTGCTGGGGGATGCGCGTTGGGGTGCAGGACAGTCTGCTCGAGCCAGGGGGTGTGAGGGGCCTGGCCTGGGCTCCGGGGTTGCTGCAGATCCGACGTCCTGGCCCTGGTCCTGCTCACGCTCGCTGTCTGGCGGGTGGTCGGCGGGTGGTGCTCATCTGCCGGCACGTCCACCTGCTGTCCCAGCAGACGCGGTTTCCAGCACGTTCCTCAGACCGGCCTTTTGTCCAGGAGAGACCCCGCCCGCCTGACCCTACCTTTCTGCGTGGCCAGTGGGAGCTCTGCGGCCAGACGACGTCTGCAAACCCGCACTCCCCACCTGGGGACAAACCCGCAGACACCGACACCCAGACTCCCCCGAAGCCTGGGAGCCAGACGCCGCCCCACCGCGGGCAGCAGGGGCCTGTCCCTCTCGGGCTCCCGGGTTCCACCTCTGGGGAGGTCTGGGCTGAGGCAAAGAGACAACTCGGGGGAGAGCCCGACGCCGGACAGAGAAATAAACTGTCTTTGCTCGCAGATGATGCGACCCTGTCCACAGAAAACGCGAAATACTTCCCGGTAACGACAACAACAAATTCACATAAAAACAAATCAACCGCCCGATTAAAAATGCCCCAACTGCCTTCACACACACCTCACCCCACGGACACGGGTCTGGAGCCTGCACGTCACGGCCCTGACGCGGCTTCTCCCCGTCTCCGTGGGCCTGTCGGGGTCTCCGTGTCCCTCCCCACGTGTGCTGCCCACTGGGGCAGCGTCACCCTCGCTTCTCACGCGAGGATCCTTCCCGTCTCCCCGATGTGTGACGTGGGGTCTGTCAGCGGGTTTTGAACCAACTTTGCTCAGACGTTGTTGAGGCTCCTGCGTCTGTGTTGATCGGGACGTTGTTCTGCAGTTTATCTCCTGGGGTGACGTCCTTGTCTGCTCCGAGGGTCAGCGTCATGCTGGCCTCGTACAGTGGACACTGCGGCCCCCTCCCCCGGGTGTCCGGGTGACAGAGAAGGTCGGGCCCTAGTGGCCATGGAAGGGTGGTGACTCCCTGGAGACCCGCCGGCCTGTGCTTCTCTCTTTTGGATGCTGCTGATTCTCTTCAGTTCCGGGCCTGGGAGGGTCTGTCCAGCTTCTCTGTCTCTTCCGGACTCACCCCGGAATTTCTTTGCTTCTCAGCTTTTGTCCATGTCTCCAGCTTGTCCCGTCAGGTCACACGCGTTCCTCCCACGCAGCCTTCATCTCTTTGGGGCCACTGTCTGCTGGAGCCTCTCCCGCGTGTGGATGATGCGGGACGGCTGGTTCCTCTCCACGGTCAGGGTGTGTGTTTCCAGCATCTTCTCCACGTCCTCCTGAGGCTCTGGCTGGTTGGCGCAACACATCGCAGCCCGCGGCGGCGTCCTCGGTGTCCCCAGGTGTCTGTTCAACCTCTCCTCGCTCCTCTCTCATCTGTTTCTCAGAATCTTCTCCCATTTTTCTCAGGGAGGGAATAGATGTCGTCCCTTTTGCTGATTTTTTTCAAGTACCAGCGTGAAAAGTTATCGTGGCTCAGTGAGCCTCTTGGCCACTTGTGTTTCGATTCATGCTGCTCGGGGATAATGTCCGATTGTTTATTTGGCTCTTTCTGGCTCATGCCGGGGTCCGGACCCCTATGGACGCCCCCTGTGCTCGGGGCTGGAGGGTCCACAGGATCCTGTGGTCGTGACTCCACCTGTTCAGTCTCTGGGTATAAAATAATTTACTATCCTTGTCACTAACCCAGTGGCCGGTCAGTGGAGCAGGGATGGTCCCACATATTACAGGAATTTTGCACTTTACCTTCATAGTTAATTTCCAATAGGTGCTACTGTCACCAGAGGAGGCAAATTTTTGTAATTTCTAGTCTCATGACTTCATAGAAACTGGTTTTTATAGTAACTAAGACGGAAAATTATGTTTATGTCTCTGTGTCTGCTCAGTGCTTGTAGGCATAAATCTCTACAAACGTGTCCTTTACACCCTGCCGGGCCCGAGGGCCGAGCAGCCCCCACCTCGGGCCCCGGGACTCCTCTCCCCACCCCAGCCCTGGCCTCGGTTCTGCTCTCAGAGGTCAAGAGTTTGTTGTCGGTGGGTTCAGACTCTGTGTTGTGTTTCCTGTGTCCACACGAGAGTCAGACCATCCTGAGCGTGTCTTGCTCCTTCTAACTTTCTTCACTCAGCGCCATCCTGTCCTGTTCCTTCCGTGTGATTCCAAGTGGAAACTTCATACATTCCACAACTGAGCACAAGCCACTGTATAAACCTCTCGTTTTCTGAACCATCCTCTGTCCCCACAGGAAGACGGTTTCCACAAGGAGCCTGTGTAGACGCCACGGTCAGTGCAGAAGAAAGAAAAGTCACCACACACCCTGACATCGGCTGCTGTGATATGGGTGGACGAGCTCCAATGGGAAGAAGAAAACATGTACACAAATGGGTTAAACCAAATAAAAGATTCTTCTCAATGAAGAAAATATCAGTAAAACCAAGAGGCTGCTCCCCGACTGGAGAAATTGTTGACAAATGAAATGACTGACAAAGAATGAGTGATACTAAGACATATAAAGACCCCACAGAGCACGTGTGGGCACCAGCCCCTGGGCCTGCGTCCCAGCAAGTAACAGGGGCTCAAGGTCACCAGCTCTGGCCCTAATAAGGGACCTGCTCATCGTGTGTCATGACCCCACATCCCAGGACCTCCCCGGCTCCTCTGCCCAGACCCAGCCAGAGCTGCTATATAGCAGGACACATGCAAATAGGGCGTCCCCTGCTGCTGAAAACCAGCCCGGCCCGCCCTGCAGCCCGCACAGGAGCCCAGCCCGCACCCAGGGTCCCCTCGGGTCAGCTGGACGCGGACACTCGCCATGGAGCGTGGGCTGAGCTGGCTGCTGCTCGTGGCTCTTCTAGGGGGTGATTCCTGGGGGCAGGATCCCTGAGGGGGGGGGCAGGAGGGGGAAGCAGTGGGCGAGAGCCATGTCCTGACGGGCTGTGTCTGTGTTTGCAGGTGTCCAGGGTGAGGCGCAGCTGGTGGAGTCTGGGGGAGACTTGGTGCCGCCTGGGGGGTCCCTCAGACTCTCCTGTGCAGCCTCCGGATTCACCTTCAGCAGCTACCACATGAACTGGGTCCGACAGGCTCCAGGGAAGGGGCTTGAGTGGGTCGCATACATTAATCCTATTGGTGGTGGCACAAGGTACGCAGACTCTGTGAAGGGCCGATTCAGCATCTACAGAGACAACGCCAAG
The DNA here is from genome assembly GCF_014898055.3 of Talpa occidentalis. Lineage (NCBI taxonomy): Eukaryota > Metazoa > Chordata > Mammalia > Eulipotyphla > Talpidae > Talpa > Talpa occidentalis. The sequence goes on from NW_023601104.1 coordinate 102,809,538, forward strand.
AACTCGCTGTATCTGCAAATGAGCAGCCTGAGGCCCGAGGACACGGCCGTGTATTTCTGTGCGAGAGACACAGTGAGGGGAGCGGGTGTGAGCCCAGACACAAACCCTGCAGGACGGGGGCGGGGCTGGGGGTCCACTGGGCCATGTCAGGACCCCAGGGGTCCAGGGACACGGGGAGGGCCAGGAGGCTCAGAGCTCAGAGCACAGCCCGGGAGCAGGTGCAGGGGTGGGGGGCAGGGGCTTCCTCTCTGGGGCTCCCTCTGCAAGACCCCAGCTCCCCAGGGCACCATTGCTCTTCTCTGAGATGCTCCTGCTCCCCACATTCCTGGGGAGTCCTAAGGAGGAGGTGACTGTCTGAGCTCAGGTGAGACCTGCCCAGGGATCAGACCCTCACCTGTTTCTAGACCCTTACCTGTCCAGGTGTTTATTTAGTTTCTTCCCAACAATCCCCTAGAGGCTCAGGAGAAATAAAACCGGGTGTATCAACACAGGGGAAATTGGGGAGCGGGAAGAACTCCTCAGCCCATGGAGGATGCTGTCCCTCCCCAGTGTCTGCCTCCTGTCAGGTCCTAGATCTGGGGGGGCTCCTGCATCCCCTCTGCACACTGGGCTCAGAGTTCTGAGGGTCACCTGACAATGTGCTGTTTGGGTCCAGTGTCGGCAGGAAGGTGCTGTGGGCGGGTGAGGGTGTCAGTGGGGGATAGTCCCCCTGGGATAGATCCTTCCTCCTCCCCGAACCCCAGGGGGCAGGTGTTTCCCAGGGGCTCAGGGCCCCTTCCCGCCCTGATCCTGACCCCCAAACCCTCCTGTCCCGGGCAGAGATGGGATCCCCCTGGGCAACCTGTGCTGGGGGCTTAGCTCCACCCCAGGGCCTCTGCGCGGGGCAGGGCTGGACACGCCCCTGGAGGAGACACGCGTGACCTGGACACACCTGGAGGGTCATCGGGCGCAGGGGGCACGTTGTGAGCCGAGCCGCGTCCTGACTCCAGCCAGGGGAGCCTGACGTGGGAAGATCCGTCCACGAACCTGCGGAGCCGAGTGTGGGTGAATGAATCATGTCCGTGGAGAGACACACGTGACGACACACGTGACGAGAAAGAGGAAGGCGGAGAAGCCTCGGCTAGAAAACCGTGACCCGCAGAGTCGGGGCCTCCCGCCCACGGGCAGGGAACGGCCTGACGGGGCAGCAGCATCTGCCTCGTGCGGGAGCCGGGACTGAGCTCCGTCCCCCTCACCTGTCCAGGTGTCTGTTACTTACCATTACTGGGGGGACACGGGGAGAGCGGGTGTGGCCCAGACACAGACCCTGCAGGACAGGAGGGGGCAGAACCCAGGCCCACCACCAGGGGGCGCTCCGAGCTCACAGCCCTGGACTCAGCTCATGGCTGTGGGGGGACATGGACAGGGACGTGACCTCCTGCCTGGACCTGCCCTCCAGTCTGCCCTCTGCCCTCTCCTAATGGGTGTCCATCCCTCTGTCCTTGTGTCCAGCCTGGGGTCACTCCCCCAGTGCAATCTGTCAAATAATGTCTGTTCCTTTGAAATTTGTCAGAACAATTGATTGTTCTGGTCTGAGACCCAGTGGGATCAGATCACCGTGGTGTCCACACCCATGTCACAGGGTCCCAGGGGTCCCCAGGAGGCCGGTGGGGACTCCTGACCAAGTGTCATGGATCCAGGACACGGGAGCTGACCCTGACCCCGTGTGGGGACGTCCCCTGGCAGCTGGTGGGCATGGGGGGGTCTGAAGAATCTGCGTGTGTCTCTGTCCTGGCCGGACCCGACTCCCTGTCTGAAAGGCCCCTGGTCAGCACTGGGGTCCCGGGTCTCCTGGCCTGACCTCTGGTGTCTGTGACGGGGGCACCCGCCACGAGAGCTCTCGGGTGGACCCTTCTCTGCCGAGTCTCCCGGGTTCCCAGGACTGTTGCTGCCCAGTGTCTTGTGTGTTTCTCGCTGAACCTCACGAAACTTTGCTCCTGTCCCGTGAAGAAGGACACTGTGTTTCAGGAACGGGGGACAGTGCAGACTTTGGGGTCCGGTGCCCACGTACGCTGTTCCCTCTTCCATGCTGACTCAGGATGTTTCCAGCTCTGTGTCTCCCGGGGAGGCCTTTATTTTCTCTTTCTCTCAGGAGGTTTGGCCTCTTCCAAGCCTCCTCTGCCCCTGTGAAGTGACAATTGTCTTTCTGTGTCCTGTCAAGGGGCCACTGTGCCCTCCCAGAGACTGCAGTGGTCCCCGGAGCGCACGGGGGCCGGGGCCCTTTCCACGCGGTCAGTGCTCGTCGCAGGGCCCAGGACTCCCCAGGCCTCGTCTCTTACGTCCTCACGACAGAGTCTCACCGTCTCCTTGTGCGGGTCCTGCCCCCCCATGTCACCCGGGGGTCTCCTTGTTCTGGGGAGACGGCAGGTGGGGTGTTCTCCGCCCTCCCTGTCTCCTGACAGGTTGCCCGCAAGCAGAATTCCCCGTGTTCTGTGTGTTCCTCCTTCTCCTGCCGCACGAGGATGTCACTGTGATGCTCGACAGTTTCCTCTGGTGGAATCCCCTGGTCTCCCTGGGGGTGAGCATGTCCTCTGTGGGGGTGAAGGCCTCAGTGTGTGGGGGCCAGTCTGGTTCCTTGGAGTCTTTTACCACCCAGATGCGCCCTTGTCTGTAGGCTGCAGGAATCAAGGCACCAAGTAAAGGGTCAACACCCCCCAGTGGCCGTCTCACGTTGTCTGCGGGACTGTCATCCAGTGGCAAGAGAAGGATAAATCAGCATAAATAGGATTAGATCAAACTAAAAATCTTCTGGAGAGAGAAAGAAATTATCCATATAATAAAGACACCTCACAGGACAGGAGATAATATCTGCGCAAAACATATCTGACAAAGGGCTGACCCAGAACATACAAAGATCTCAGGAAGGAAGACCCCACAGAGCACGTGTGAGCACCAGCACCGGGGCCTGCGTCCCAGCAAGTAACAGGGGCTCAGTGTCACCAGCTCTGGCCCCTAATAAGGGACCTGCTCATCGTGTGTCATGACCCCACGTCCCAGGACCCTCCCCGGCTCCTCTGCCCAGACCCAGCCAGAGCTGCTATATAGCAGGACACATGCAAATAGGGCGTCCCCTGCTGCTGAAAACCAGCCCGGCCCGCCCTGCAGCCCGCACAGGAGCCCAGCCCGCACCCAGGGTCACTCGGGTCAGCACGGACGCGGACACTCGCCATGGAGCGTGGGCTGAGCTGGCTGCTGCTCGTGGCTCTTCTCGGGGGTGATTCCTGGGGCAGGATCCCTGAGGAGGGGCAGGAGGGGGAAGCAGTGGGCGAGAGCCATGTCCTGACGGGCTGTGTCTGTGTTTGCAGGTGTCCAGGGTGAGGAGAAGCTGGTGGAGTCTGGGGGAGACTTGGTGCCGCCTGGGGGGTCCCTCAGACTCTCCTGTGCAGCCTCCGGATTCACCTTCAGCAACTCCAACATGCACTGGGTCCGCCAGGCTCCAGGGAAGGGGCTTGAGTGGGTTGCATACATTAGTTATGGTGGTGGTTACATAAACTACGCAGACTCCGTGAAGGGCCGATTCACCGTCTCCAGAGACAACGCCAAGAACTCGCTGTATCTGCAAATGAGCAGCCTGAGGCCCGAGGACACGGCCGTGTATTTCTGTGCGAGAGACACAGTGAGGGGAGCGGGTGTGAGCCCAGACACAAACCCTGCAGGACGGGGGGCGGGGCTGGGGGTCCACTGGGGCGAGTCAGGACCCCAGGGGCCCAGGGACACCGGAAGGCCCAGGAGGCTCAGAGCTCAGAGCACAGCCCGGGAGCAGGTGCAGGGGTGGGGGGCAGGGGCTTCCTGTCTGGGGCTCCCTCTGCAAGGCCCCATCTCCCCAGGGCACCATTGCTCTCCTCTGAGAGGCTCCCGCTCCCCACATTCCTGGGGAGCCCCAAGGAGGAGGTGACTCTGTCTGTGCACAGGTGAGACCTCCCTAGGGTCGAGACCCTCACCTGTCCAGGTGTCTGTTACTTACTATTACTGGGGGGACCCGGGGAGGGGCGGGTGTGGCCAGACACAGACCCTGCAGGACAGGAGGGGGCAGCACCCAGGCCCACCACCAGGGGGCGCTCCGAGCTCACAGCCCTGGACTCAGCTCATGGCTGTGGGGGGACATGGACAGCGACGGGAGATCCAGCCTGGACCTGCCGTCCAGGCCAATCCCTGCCCTCTCGCCCTGGGAGTCCATCCCTCTGTCCTTTTCAGGTCCAGCCTGGGGTCACTCCCCCAGTGCAATCTGACCAGAACCTCACGGGACTGTGACCCACTAGACGCCTCTTCCCGAGGGCGGGAGGTAACCTGGTCCGCTTTGTCCCTCCCCGTCAAATGGTGCTGAGGTCTGAGCCCAGGCAGTGAAGCAGACAGGAAAGCAGACGGAGGGGACGCGACACAAAACCGTCCGTCCACAGCGGACACGAAGTCTCCGTGGGACATGCAGGACGGTCCCCCGGCGCCTCGCGGTCATCAGCAGCGGGGAGCACGGCTGACGCGCAGGCTCGTCTGCAGGGTCCACCGTCACGACGCAGCTGCTCGTCTCGTCCTCGTTCTGTGGAGAAGGTCACACGAGGCTGCCAGGACATAGAGTGAAATAATGTTGCTGACACACCAGCTCGAAACCACACGCTCGGGCGCACGTCTCACGGCATCCGTAGGATCTTCAAGAGAAAACTGGGGAACTGGAGACGGGAAACGTGACCCTCAGTCCCCGGGGAGGGGCCCCCACGCGCGGGGAGGAGCCTGCATGTTGCGCACGTGTGGGTCACCCCGAGAGACCTGGAGATTTAATGCACAGCCAGGAAACCCGACAGGCCTCTGCGGGGGACGTGGCCCACCTGATCCAGGCCCCCCGTGGACCCTGGATTTGCACGCGTGACAGAAGGTCGTGTGGGCACCAGCCAGGGCCACCGACTCCATCCAAATGCCTCAGAGACACAAACGCCCAAGGCAGAGGAGTTCCCCTGACAGGCCGCCCGGGAGAGAACGTCCATTTCCGTTCGTGGGGACCTGACCTGGGGGTGCGGCCGAGAGGCCCGTTCAAGAAATACTTGCTGTCCCGCTCCCGAGAGGAAACAGTGATTCTGTTCAAGCAAATGTCGTAAAACGGAGAACCAGACACAGAGACACAGAGATGAGGAGCCAGTGGGGGCACGTGAGTGAGGCCGTGACCACAAACACACACACAGTCTGAGATCAGCCGAGAGCAGCCAACCCCGTGAGAACTGGGCCCGGGTCGTCACCCCCCCACAGACACGCGGGGTCTGGAGCCTGCACGTCACGGCCCTGACGCGGCTTCTCCCCGTCTCCGTGGGCCTGTTGGGGTCTCCGTGTCCCTCCCCACGTCTGCTGCCCACAGGGGCAGCGTCACGCTCGCTTCTCACACGAGGATCCTTCCCGTCTCCCCGCAGGACGCTGAGCCGTGTGGGGCATGTGGACGTCCCTGCCGGGGCCCGGCCTTGGGGAGAAGCCTCCGTCTCTCCCCTTGAGGTGCTGCTGGGTGGGCTGGGCACACGGTCTCCCTCCTGTGGGGGCGTCACCTCCGCGCGTCTCCCTGGGAGACGTGACCATGAACGGGGTGAGTCTCGTCAGCTGCCTTCTCTGCAGCGGCTGATCTGGGCCGTGATTTCATCTCTATCTGCTGAGATGGAGAATGACCTGGACGGACCGTCCACGTCCATCCCTCCCGTGGCCTGGAGTGAACACCCCTGGGTGCTGTAAAGGCTCCTCTCAGTGTGTCATTCATTTTGTTTCCTAAGCTTTTTTGAGGATTGGTTTGAGGATTTTGAGGATTTTTGCGTCTGTGGGGTCGGGACGCGGGTCTGCGGTGTCTCTGCCGGGGCGACGTCCTTGTCTGTCTCAGGGTCGGGACCCCGGGGGCCTCTGGACCTGCTCCTGCAGCGCGGCCCCCCGGGTCCCTGCGGAGAGCAGGAGGCTGCACACGCGCCCCCCGCAGGCTCTGCCAGGCTGGCTCGGAAGACCTGCACGTCCTGGTGTTTGTTCTCTGGAGACGCTGATTCCCTCTCGATGCTCTGGCTTGTTCTGTTCGGGTCTCACCTTCCCGACTCCCTCCTGGACGTGTGTGTGACTCTGGGATTCTGTCCATTTCCTCCGGCCTCGCCAATCTGTGCCGACACACGCGGAGCCTCCCCGACCCTCCGTGGTCCAGGTGCTCATGTCACTTCTCCTCACGCTTCCCTGACGCTGCTCACGAGAGTCTCCTCCACATTTCCAAGGAGAGCGTGCATTTGGCTGACTTTCTCCATCCCCAGCTTTTCTCAGACTGCTCCTTGGAGATGCCTCTTTCACCGGAGCTTCGTTTTTTCTTGTTTTTAAAAGATTTATTTATTTATATATACAAGAGCTGGGGTGCAGGCCAGAGGTACAGGCGGTGAAAAGAATCCCCAGAAATAGAGTGGGGAGCTGAACAGGCAGATCCGCTGAAACACACTGCTGAGGGAGCCGCGGGGGGACAGGAGAGGTCTGCTGCGCCCTGGTCAGGGCTGGACATGGAGCTCGTGCCGCAGAGGCTGCGGACTCCTTCCCAGTGCCGGGCTCACCCCTTGCACCCCCAGGGAGGCCCGAGCTTCACCTATTTCTAGTCCAACTTTCATTATGTCCTTCCCTCTCCTGGCTTTAGGTTTCAATGGCTCACTTTTGAGTGGCTGCTTCGCTGTGATGACGGGTTATTAATTTGAGCCTCTCTGGCCTGTGGTGTGTCCTGCCTGTCTGTCCGGCCCCGTGTGTGGTGTCTCCTGGTCCCCCGGGCCTGGAGGGCGCGAGTGCATCCTCCTGTTCTCGTGGTCCAATATGTTTCCTTGTTTCCTCTCCCCACGGACCAGGCCTCGGCCAGGAGTGCCTCCCACGGTCCCCACAGACGAAAAGGTTTTCAGACTTTGCGTGTGTGGAAAATGCCCAGTTTCATGCCGTGGTGACCAGAGAAGTCACCCATATGACGTCGGCTGTCATCACTGTGTGGACGCAGGAGAGTTACATGTTTATGGAGCAGAGGCAGGTTTACCTCTGTGTCGTGACTCTACCTGCTCTGTCTCTGCGGGGACGTATTTTATTCCAACCCCCCAAGAGCCCACCGTCGGGCCACGGGGTCGTCACGGTCTCCCCTGGGAACGTTTCTCAGGCTCTCCCCGCGCGGACAATTCCCACTCTGGGGCCCCTGTGCCCGGGGACGACACAGACACGAAACCCACGGTCACGACGTGTGACGTGTGGCTGTTCATTGTCCTCCGGGGAAAAGCGGGTTCACATCCTCGCGTCTTTTCCTCGGGTCCCGGGTCCACACTCACACAGGCGCCCTCACACCCTCCGTGCCCTGGCCCAGCACCCCATTCCATGGGACCCGCTTCCCCCACCCAGCCCCTAATGTCCCCTCTGGTGGCCTCAGTTCTGCCGCTGATGTCAGGAGTTCACTGTCCCCGGTTCTGAAAACGCTCTGCTCCGCTTCTCTGCACCCGCAGGAACTGAGACCGACAACGTCTGTCTCTACATTTCCCTGACATCCCCCCTCAGGGTCCTCCATGTTGCTGCACGTGCAGGATCCGTCCTTTGCTACAGCTGAGCTGTCAGCACTTGTCCACACACACCTCAGTCCAGATCCATCCCCTGCCCTCGGTTCCACATCCCGGCTGTGCCAACAGCGAGGCATCAACACAGGAGGGAAAAGGCACCAACACTTGGCATTGCCCTAGTGGATATATTGAGGACGGGGCTCCCACGACAGGAGAAGCAAAATGAACATTAACAGAAGGGCTACATCAAACTAATATACTTCCGAAAATGAAAGAAACTGTCGGAAAAACAAGAGACGGGAACTGAATGGGAGAAATTACGTGACAGGACACGTTTGACAAAGGGCAGATCCTAAAAAAACAAAGGTCTCAGGCAAGACGACCCCACAGAGCAGTGGAGCACCAGCACCTGGGCCTGCGTCCCAGCAAGTAACAGGGGCTCAGGGTCACCAGCTCTGGCCTCTAATAAGGGACCTGCTCACCGTGTGTCATGACCCCACGTCCCAGGACCCTCCCCGGCTCCTCTGCCCAGACCCAGCCAGAGCTGCTATATAGCAGGACACATGCAAATAGGGCGTCCCCTGCTGCTGAAAACCAGCCCGGCCCGCCCTGCAGCCCGCACAGGAGCCCAGCCCGCACCCAGGGTCCACTCGGGTCAGCACGGACGCGGACACTCGCCATGGAGCGTGGGCTGAGCTGGCTGCTGCTCGTGGCTCTTCTAGGGGGTGATTCCTGGGGCAGGATCCCTGAGGGGGGGTCAGGAGGAGGAAGCAGTGGGCGAGAGCCGTGTCCTGACGGGCTGTGTCTGTGTTTGCAGGTGTCCAGGGTGAGGAGCAGCTGGTAGAGTCTGGGGGAGACTTGGTGCCGCCTGGGGGGACCCTCAGACTCTCCTGTGCAGCCTCCGGATTCACCTTCAGCAGCAACTATATGAGCTGGCTCCGCCAGGCTCCAGGGAAGGGGCTTGAGTGGGTTGCACGAATTAATCCTAATGGTGGCAGCACAAACTACGCAGACTCCGTGAAGGGCCGATTCACCATCTCCAGAGACAACGCCAAGAACTCGCTGTATCTGCAAATGAGCAGCCTGAGGCCCGAGGACACGGCCGTGTATTTCTGTGCGAGAGACACAGTGAGGGGAGCGGGTGTGAGCCCAGACACAGACCCTGCAGGACGGGGGGCGGGGCTGGGGTCCACTGGGGCGTGTCAGGACCCCAGGGGCCCAGGGACACTGGGAGGCCCAGGAGGCTCAGAGCTCAGAGCACAGCCCGGGAGCAGGTGCAGGGTGGGGGGCAGGGCTCCTGTTAGGTCAAAGATTGAAAGGGGTGTCTGAGCAGATCTGAGTGGGGAGACCATGACTAGTGATAGTCTGAAATCTGGTTTTCAAAGGAATATGCTGAAACAACAGTACAGTGAGAATATCAGTGGATATGGGAAAACATCAGGGATGTTCCACACCCCCTCATGAGAAAATAACTGCTGGAAACCACAGTAAAAACAAACTCACTCTCATCCCGCGGACACGAGCGTCTCCACAGAAAAGGCCAGAAGATCCCAACACGCCTCACGGTCATGACAAGCTCCTCGAGCAAGGGCAGTTCACGAGGGGGTGACTCAAGGGCAGGCCCCTGTCTTTACACACTCAGTGACGAGCTGACACGAGGTTTGTGTGAATGAAGTGAAGTGACACAATCACGTTCGCCAGCGCGTGAGGAATGACGTCACATCCCCCTGACGACACCGTGTGAGATCTCTGGGGAGACGCAGGAAACCCTGACACTGAGATGCAGGGAACTGTGCTGAGGACGGGAGCCCCGGCGCCAGGAGGAGACACTAAATACGGGGTCATGTCAGAGCTTCCCCAGTCACGGTGGACTCAACGCGACGATCCTGAGACTTTCAGGTCGTGTGGGCACCAGCAAGGGCCACCGACTCCATCCAAATGCCTCAGAGACGCAAACGCCCAAGGCAGAGGAGTCCCCCTGACAGGCCGCCCGGGAGAGAACGTCCATTTCCGTGCGTGGGGACCTGACCTGGGGGTGCGGCCGAGAGGCCCGTTCAGGAAAGACTTGCTGTACCGCTCCCGAGAGGAAACAGTGATTCTGTTCAAGCAAATGTCATAAAACTGAGAACCCGACACAGAGACGCAGAGATGAGGAGCCAGTGGGGGCACGTGAGTGAGGCCGTGACCACAAACACACACACAGTCTGAGATCAGCCGAGAGCAGCCAACCCCGTGAGAACTGGGCCCGGGTCGTCACCCCCCACAGACACGCGGGGTCTGGAGCCTGCACGTCACGGCCCTGACGCGGCTTCTCCCGTCTCCGTGGGCCTGTCGGGGTCTCCGTGCCCCTCCCCACGTCTGCTGCCCACAGGGGCAGCGTCACCCTCGCTTCTCACGCAAGGATCCTTCCCATCTCCCCGATGTGTGACGTGGGGTCTCCGCGGGTGTGAACCCATTTGCAGGATCCTCCCTCTCCAGGGTCTGTGGCCGCGTCTCCTCCTCCATTTCCCTTCTTGTCATGAGTGTTTTCTCCCATTTTTCTAATCGGGGCACAGAATTTGTCTATATTGTTTGTTGTTCAAGTACCACCTTCTGTTATCTTTGTCTTGTTGAACTGTCTTTTCACTTATTTTTCCTGTTTTTTTTTTTTCCTCTAAATAGTATTTCCTTCCTTCTACTGGCATTTACTGTGGTTTAGAATTATGATTTTTTTGAGTATTTGAAAAAAATTTTCTCACTGTTTCAAGCAATTTCTGAATAATTTCCTTAGAGATAATGTTAGTTTAATTATTTGAGCTCTTTCTTGTGTGATAGTGTTGTCCAGTACTGCTCTGTCCCTCCCTGGGGGGTGTTGGCCGAGTCACAGGCTCTGGCCACGGGTCGTGACTCCACCTGCTCTGTCTCTGGGGGACGTGTCTCATTCCATCCCCCACGAGCCACCGTCGGGCCGCGGGGTCGTCACGGTCTCCCCTGGGAACGTCTCTCAGGCTCTCCCCGTGCGGACAAGTCCCAGTTTGGGGCCCTGTGCCCGGGGGCGACACAGACACGATCCCCACGGTCACGACGTGTGGCACCTGCTGTTCACTGTCCTCTGGGGAAAAGCGGGTTCACATCCTCACGTCTGCTCCTCGGGTCCCGGGTCCACACTCACACAGGCGCCCTCACAGCCTCCATGCCCTGGCCCAGCACCCCATTCCATGGGACCCGCTTCCCCCACCCAGCCCCCAGTGTCCCCTCTGGTGGCCTCAGTTCTGCTGCTGATGTCAGGAGTTCACAGTCCCCGGTTCTGAAAACGCTCTGCTCTGCTTCTCTGCACCCGCAGGAACTGAGACCGACAACGTCTGTCTCTTCATTTCCCTGACATCCCCCCTCAGGCTCCTCCATGTTGCTGCACGTGCAGGATCCGTCCTTTGCTACAGCTGAGCTGTCAGCACTTGTCCACACACACCTCAGTCCAGATCCATCCCCTGCCCTCGGTTCCACATCCCGGCTGTGCCAACAGGGCGGCATCAGCACAGGAGGGAAAAGGCATCATCACTTGGTATTGCCCTAGTGGATATATTGAGGACGGGGCTCCCACGACAAGAGAAGGAAAATGAACATTAACAGACGGGCTACATCAAAATAAAATGCTTCTGAACATGAAAGAAACTGTCGGACAAACAAGAGACGGGAACGGAATGGGAGAAATTATGTGACAGGACACGTCTGACAAAGGGCAGATCCTAAAAATACAAAGGTCTCAGGCAGGAAGACCCCACAGAGCACTTGGACCAACAGAACCGGGGCCTGCGTCCCAGCAAGTAACAGGGGCTCAGGGTCACCAGCTCTGGCCCTAATAAGGGACCTGCTCATCGTGTGTCATGACCCCACGTCCCAGGACCCTCCCCGGCTCCTCTGCCCAGACCCAGCCAGAGCTGCTATATAGCAGGACACATGCAAATAGGGCGTCCCCTGCTGCTGAAAACCAGCCCGGCCCGCCCTGCAGCCCGCACAGGAGCCCAGCCCGCACCCAGGGTCCACTCGGGTCAGCACGGACGCGGACACTCGCCATGGAGCGTGGGCTGAGCTGGCTGCTGCTTGTGGCGTTTCTAGGGGGTGATTCCTGGGGACAGGATCCCTGAGGATGGGGGGCAGGAGGGGGACGCAGTGGGCGAGAGCCATGTCCTGACGGGCTGTGTCTGTGTTTGCAGGTGTCCAGGGTGAGGCGCAGCTGGTGGAGTCTGGGGGAGACTTGGTGCCGCCTGGCGGGTCCCTCAGACTCTCCTGTGCAGCCTCCGGATTCACCTTCAGCAATTATGGCATGAACTGGGTCCGCCAGGCTCCGGGGAAGGGGCTTGAGTGGGTTGCATACATTTATACTGGTGACAGCACATACTACGCAGACTCTGTGAAGGGCCGATTCACCGTCTCCAGAGACAACGCCAAGAACTCGCTGTATCTGCAAATGAGCAGCCTGAGGCCCGAGGACACGGCCGTGTATTACTGCGCGAGAGACACAGTGAGGGGAGCGGGTGTGAGCCCAGACACAAACCCTGCAGGACGGGGGTGGGGGGCTGGGGGTCCACTGGGGCGTGTCAGGACCCCAGGGGCCCAGGGACACCGGGAGGCCAGGAGGCTCAGAGCTCAGAGCACAGCCCGGGAGCAGGTGCAGGGGTGGGGTGCAGGGGCTTCCTGTCTGGGGCTCCCTCTGCAAGACCCCAGCTCCCCAGGGCACCATTGCTCTCCTCTGAGAGGCTCCTGTTCCCCACATTCCTGGGGAGCCCCAAGGAGGAGGTGACTGTGTCTGTGCACAGGTGAGACCTCCCCAGGGACGAGACCCTCACCTGTCCAGGTGTCTGTTACTTACTATTACTGGGGGGACCCGGGGAAGGGCAGGTGTGGCCCAGACACAGACCCTGCAGGACAGGAGGGGGCAGCACCCAGGCCCACCACCAGGGGGCGCTCCGAGCTCACAGCCCTGGACTCAGCTCATGGCTGTGGAGGGACATGGACAGGGACATAAACTCAGCCTTGACCTGCTCTCCAGGCCAACCCCTGCCCTCTCCTGGTGGGTGTCCATCCCTCTGTCCTCCTCGTGTCCAGCCCAGGGTCACTCCCCCCAATGCCGACTGCTTAATAATGTCTCTGCCTTTGAATTGTGTCAGAACAACAGATTCAACTGTTCTGTACCGAGACCCACTGGGATCAGATCACCCTGGTGTCCACACCCCCGTCATCAGGTCCCAGGGGCCCCCAGGAAGCCAGTGGGGACTCCTGGCCAGGGTTCTTGGATCCAGGCCCAGGAGCTGAGTCCTCACTGGGGACAGTCCCCTGGGCAGCTGGCGGGGACGGGGATCTGAAGACCCTGCTTGTGTCTCTGTCCTGGCTGGACCCGACTCCCTGTCTGAAAGGCCCCTGGTCAGCACTGGGGGTCCCAGGTCTCCTGGCCTGACCTCTGGTGTCTGTGACGGGGGCACCCGCCACGAGAGCTCTCGGATGGACCCTTATCTGCAGAGTCTCCTGGGTCCCAGGACTGTTGCTGCTCAGTGTCGTGTGTGTTTCTCGCTGAACCTCACGAATCTTTGCTCCTGTCCCGTGAAGAAGGACACTGTGTTTCAGGAACGGGGGACAGTGCAGACTTTGGGGTCCGGTGCCCACGGACGCTGTTCCCTCTTCCATGCTGACTCAGGGTGTTCCCAGCTCTGTGTCTCCCGGGGAGGCCTTTATTTTCTCTTTCTCTCAGGAGGGTTTGGCCTCTTCCAAGCCTCCTCTGGCCCCTGTGAAGTGACAATTGTCTTTCTGTGTCCTGTCAAGGGGCCACTGTGCCCTCCCAGAGACTGCAGTGGTCCCCGGAGCGCACGGGGGCCGGGGCCCTGTCCACGCGGTCAGTGCTCGTCGCAGGGCCCAGGACTCCCCAGGCCTCGTCTCTTACGTCCTCACGACAGAGTCTCACCGTTTCCTTGTGCGGGTCCTGCCCCCAAATGTCACCCGGGGGTCTCCTTGTTCTGGGGTGACGGCAGGTGGGGTGTTCTCCGCCCTCCCTGTCTCCTGACAGGTGCCCGCAAGCAGAATTCCCCGTGTTCTGTGTGTTCCTCCTTCTCCTGCCCCACGAGGATGTCACTGTGATGCTCGACAGTTTCCTCTGGTGGAATCCCCGGGTCTCCCTGGGGTGAGCATGTCCTCTGTGGGGGTGACGGCCGCGGTGTGTGGGGCCAGTCTGGATCCTTGGAGTCTTTTCTCACCCAGACGCTCCCGTGGGGACGCCCAGGACGAGGCTGAGGGACAGGAGCCCGTGGACGTGCCGTCCCGTCCCGTCTGGTCTGAGAGGGAGACTCAGCTTCTCCCGTGGACGTGGGGCTGGTGTGGGGGTGTCCCCTGCAGTTCTCAGAACATCTGTGCAAGTGGCTTTCATTCCCCTATTGAGGAAATTTCTACTCTAATTCTTTGCAATGTCGTCGCTAAAGTGCTCTGCGAGTCCCTGGGGTTCCTCCTGCCCCCCCACATGCCGCGGACCAGCACAGCAGTGAGCGATGAGGCCGTCTCAGGGTTGAGAGTCTGCGCAGGGTGGTCAGGGATTCGGCGAAAGAAATGACAAACAGACACACTTCAAGAGAGTGAAAATCTGAGTGTAATTCTATTTAAGTTAGTGGCCAGTATATATATGTTCTCTAAAGGCAGAGGATGGGTTCTCAGTGAACTAAAGCAGTTGGCTCACAGGTTTAACTTACCATTGACAAGGCGGTGATTTATGTCCAGAGTTACATTTGGATCTGGGCACATTCCGAAGCAGTCAGACCATTAGTTTTGTCTTTTGTTTTATATAATTACATTTTCTCCTAGCTAACCACTAAATTCCCTAATCATTATTAATTATGAAGGTGGATTTATTATTTTTTATGTAATAACATTTTTTCATGAAGGATCAAAGCTAAGGAATTTTAACATAGAACAGAGCAATTATTGAACTAACAATTTTGTTGTTCCACAAGGTTTCGTGGCGTTTCATTTGAGTCATCCTTGTTACTAGATTTCATGTGTTTCCTTAATTTAGCAATCAATGCCCTTTACAGAAGAGAAGGAAGAAGTTTTAGAAAGAGAGTGAAGGGGTAACGTTTGTGGGTCTGAGGAGACGAGATAAGGCTCCTTTTGGTCAGCATTCTGGTGGTGGCTCCTGGGGGTCGTTACCTTCTGACAGGCGTCTGTCTACTCTACGTCTTCAGGGAACTTTGCTGTACTCCCCTGCGCGCTGGTTCCTTGCCCAGCCGGACCTAGGGACCATGTGGAAAGCCATTAGCCCTAAAGGTCACTGCAGGGGGAGGTGCAGCACCCACGCTTGGAACTGTCTCCCCGAGAGTCCAGAGAACCCAACTCCGGGGACGCGGAGACTCTCCTGACGCAGAGACACGCCCGCGGGGAGCAGGAGCCTGTTTCCCCTGAGACTCCTTTCTCTTCTCCCGCGTCCCCCGCAGACTCCCCCCGGGGAGAGGACGTGCGGGGCCTGGACACCCCAGGTTGGGTCCGACCCTCTCTCTGATGTTCACCTTCACACGGACCGGCCAGGAAACAGGCGTCGTGAGGCGCAGCCCTCCCGCCACAGAGCGGAGATTGGGTCTCTCTCCTCCTCCGCCTCTCCCGGCCCAGCCAGCCCGAAAGCCCAGGAGTGAAGGACACGATCAGCGCCAGGGCTGGGTCTGGGCAGCCCCGTCTGCATCCTGCCCTGGGCACCCTCAGGCGTCCCGACACCCACGTCCCCACAGGCCGCAGCAGGCGCGACTCTGAGCACAGTTTTCTCCCTATTTTAAAGTCCATGACAAAAGATGCACGAACCCCACTCCCAACTCTCAATATAAACCCCCTGACTCTCTGTTCTCCTTCTCCTTAGTTCACATCTGAGTGACCCCCAGGAAGATGGGCCCAGGTGAGGGTCCCTCCCCCACACACACCCGAGTCTCCGTCCCCCACGAGGGCTGAGGCCTCACAGCTGTCACCACGCAGATGCTCAGAGGCTGTCGGGACAGTAACTTCTCTGTGTCCGTCTGTGACACTATTTCCTCAATGTCCACTCACGGTGCCCTGTGCACCAGGCCCTGCACACCTGAGCTACCAGGACATGAGCTTCCGTCATGGAGATTCTTGGGGGACCTTAAACGTCACGGGCACTGAGACAGGTGACATGGTTGGCAAGTAGGGGGCAGAGGACACCAAGTGTAGATGGATGGGCAGGGTCCATCCACCCAGTGCCGACCTGGCTCAGTTCCCCGAAATCTCGTCGCCGCCCCCTCAGGGCAGCCACACGGGGCAGAGGGACTGAAACGGGCATTCACCACACACCTCCCTGCTCTTACGAGTCGGAAGCCACTCCCCGCGCACACCTGCCCACAGGTCAGACGCTGACCACGCAGAACTCCATCCTCTTGTGTTCGGGGCCCTCCCACTGTCCACAGCACTGGCTGAGCAACCCCACACCCCCCGCGGCGAGGGCCAGGCTACTCATGTGTCTGCCAAAGGTCCGGGCATGGGGTGAACCTGAAGTCAGGAATCTCGTTGGCTGACCCCGGTAGATTCTTCTCATGTGCTCATGGCTGGCGTCCACACATGTGGCCATTGCTGAAATACGCGTTTACACGTAAAGCTGCAAATGGCGTGAGACCAAATACTGAACAAGTAACTGGACAACCGCGGCGCTGCGTGATGCAAACAGCACGTGTTTAAACGGTTAATAGACTCTGCCTGCAGGCAGGGACTCGGAGTTGGGTTTCGTGGTGACAGGGGAGAGGCCACACCTGACATCTCCTGGGAGCTGAAGGCCGTGACCCTCCCGGCCAAGTCCTGGATGCGCGATCGCGGTCTTGTAAGACAGAGGCCATCGGGACAGGCGTCCAGAGAGAGAGACGGCAGCTAGAGTGAGACTCAGCCGTTCATCGACGAGAGAATCCGGGGTAACAGGTGAAAACACAGCCTTGAGAAAGGAGAAGGCGTTTCCCTTTGCTTTGTTGCTCTTTGAAGCTTGGGGTTAGCGGAGGCTTTGTGTCACTCACGCGGCCCTGGGATTCTTGGGTTTTTAACTTTTTTACTACTTTTATTAAATCAGAATAGAGTAGTTACAGGAATAAGAAGTTTTTTGATTTCAGCAGTCATTGGACTTGATGACCAATATATAAGGGGATGATGTTTTTAACGTGTAAGATTTAGGAATTTCATAAATTTTGATTCATTAGTAATTTAGCGGTTACAAAGGAATTAGTTTTAATCATATAAGTTTTTTGTGGTTTTGCTGTTTCTTAGCACGAACAGAAGGATCACTGGGCAGTGGAAGATGAATGACTTTAGTGGACATTTTTGGGGTCACTGTGTTCACCTTCAGAACGAAGTGAAATGGCCATTATCACCTCAGCAAGGGGTCACAGTCCCCAGGCCAGGTTGGCCCGTTTTGAAAAAAAATGCCTCCCTGGTGAGTCCTTTTCATTTACTTGGAAGCACCTGTTGTGACTCCCAGGGCTGCCCACTCCAGATGGATAATAAAGAACAGCTGAGACCCTCGCAGAGGACACTTGCCCCTTGATCTGTGTCAGTGTCTCCTCATTGCCCCATCCCTTCTAGCTCAAGTCGCGGACGCCATCATTTCCTGCAGGGACCCTGATACAACAGTTTGCTGGAGCTGGCTTCCGGCACCCCACAGTGCACATGGGTCCCGTTTCCACAGAAGACCCCGCACCAGCACCTGGGTCTGCATCACAGCAAGTAACAGGGGCTCAGGGTCACCAGCTCTGGCCCTAATAAGGGACCTGCTCATCGTGTGTCATGACACCACGTCCCAGGACCCTCCCCGGCTCCTCTGCCCAGACCCAGCCAGAGCTGCTATATAGCAGGACACATGCAAATAGGGCGTCCCCTGCTGCTGAAAACCAGCCCGGCCCGCCCTGCAGCCCGCACAGGAGCCCAGCCCGCACCCAGGGTCCCCTCGGGTCAGCACGGACGCGGACACTCGCCATGGAGCGTGGGCTGAGCTGGCTGCTGCTCGTGGCTCTTCTAGGGGGTGATTCCTGAGGGCAGGATCCCTGAGGGGGGGGGCAGGAGGGGGAAGCCTTGGGCGAGAGCCATGTCCTGACGGGCTGTGTCCAGGTGTCCAGGGTGAGGCGCAGCTGGTGGAGTCTGGGGGAGACTTGGTGCCGCCTGGGGGGTCCCTCAGACTCTCCTGTGCAACCTCCGGATTCACCTTTAGCAACTACTACATGCACTGGGTCCGCCAGGCTCCAGGGAAGGGGCTTGAGTGGGTTGGACGAATTGATCCTAGTGATGGTGAAACAAAGTACGCAGACTCCGTGAAGGGCCGATTCACCATCTCCAGCGACAACGCCAAGAACTCGCTGTATCTGCAAATGAGCAGCCTGAGGCCCGAGGACACGGCCGTGTATTACTGTACAAGAGACACAGTGAGGGGAACGGGTGTGAGCCCTGACACAAAACCTGCAGGATGGGGGGCGGGGCTGGGGTGCCCGGGACCAGCAGGGGGCGCTGGGGCCACAGTGTGGATCAGGACTCCAGGGGCTCAGGGACCTCAGGAAGCCAAGTTTTTCTTACTAATATTTTAGCTGTTAGTTTACAAAGACTGAATCAGGGAGTCTGAGCAGATCCGTGTGGGGGAGACAATGGTGTTGAGAGTCTGAATCTGGTTCTCACAGAAACACCCAACACAGCAGCACAGTGACGGGTCAGTAGACCCGGAACCACGTCAGGATGGTCCACACCCGCCGTGAGGAAATCACTGCCAGGAAACCAACCACAAAAACAAACGTCTCCATCCGGACAACGACAACCTGCACAACAGCAACAGCGACAAACTCCCTGAATCGCGACCCCCCAGAACCTCCCCAGCCAGGGCAGGACGGAGCTTTGCCCATTTCCAATTGCGTTTTCAAAACGCTGCTGAAATCTGAGTTGAGCCAACGAAACAACCAGCGGAGAGAGACACAGACGGGGCCTGGAAATAAACTCACTCTCATCCCGCGGACACGAGCGTCTCCACAGAAAAGGCCAGAAGATCCCAACACGCCTCACGGTCATCACAAGCTCCTCAAGCAAGGGCCGTTCACGAGGGGATGACTCAAGGGCAGGTCCCTGTCTTTACACACTCGGTGATGAGCTGACACGAGGTTTGTGTGAATAAAGGGAAGTGACAGAATCACGTTCGCCAGCGCGTGAGGAACGACGTCACATCCCCCTGACGACACCGTGTGAGATCTCTGGGGAGACGCAGGAAACCCTGACACTGAGATGCAGGGAACTGTGCTGAGGACGGGAGCCCCGACGCCAGGAGGAGACACTAAACATGGGGTCATGTCAGAGCTTCCCCCAGTCATGGTGGACTCAGTGCGACGATCCTGAGACTTTCAGGTTGTTCCTTGGTGGCTGCAGATGCCAAACCCTGCGTGGACGGTGGATTTGCACACCCTGGAGAGTCAGCACAGGAGACGAGCAAATACAACCATCAAATCAAAATTAATCACGGACATGAGGTAAAATGTGAAAGAATCAAACCCTGACGGTGAACAAGGAGAAGACTTTTATGTCATGGGGTGTGGACGGGGCCCTGGGGTGGCACAACAGAAATGACCCAGTTCCAGCAGGAATTGTTTTCTAGACGCGTCACATCAAAACTGTAAACTCTGCAGAAGCAAATGACTTAACAAGAGGATGCGAGCAACAGCCCTGGGGTGATGACGGGGTGTGATCGTGTGAGATGTGTCCATTCCAGAAAAGGCCACCATTTTCCGATGAGCTTCAGCATCACACAGTGAGTGTTGGCACCAGGGCCCGTCTCGGGAACACACGCCTCAGGGGTTTGAAACACGTGCCTTCCAGCACGACTGATTATGAACCGGTTTCCAATATTCTCCACGTCCTCCAATGTGTAACCAGCCACCCTTGAGAGACCTGAGGGAACGGAGCCCGGCACACGTCCCCACTAGAGCAGGCCTGAGGCGCCCCGAGGCGAAATGGTCCGAGAGATGCACCCCACATGCTGTTCCCGGGACCCCGGGCCCTGGGTTCTGTATAGGAACTAGGAGGCCGCCCTCGACCTCCCGGTGCCCGCGGAGCCTGGTGTCGGCGCCGGGCGTGACCTCCTGAGTCTCGGCGTGGGCAGCACCTGTGTCTGTTTTCTGAATGACGCGTCCCTCGGGAAACACGCGGCCGTGTTCATGTGCCGAGCAGCCACGTCCACACAGACGGGGAGAATTAGAAAGGGCTGGGCCCTGGCTGATGATCAAACACAAGGTCTGACACGACGGAAAAGGGAAATCACAGGATGGCGGATGTGACGATCACATCAGGAATTTCTGATGCATCAATAAGGGCCCGCGGAGACCCTCAGTAGGAGACACTCGCGCCCCGTCGGGGTCTGTGTCTCCTCATTCCCCTCCCGTCCCCTCCCGTCGCCTGGCGCCGTCTTGTCCTTGCGGAACCCGGCCCGGTGGGAGCTGGACTGCGGCAGAGGAGAAGCTCAGCCTCTCCCCTTGAGGTGCTGCTGTGTGGGCTGGGCACACGGTCTCCCTCCTGTGGGGAGCGTCACCTCCGCGCGCCTCCCTGGGAGACGTGACCATGAACGGGGTGAGTCTCGTCAGCTGCCTTCTCTGCAGCGGCTGATCTGGGCCGTGATTTCATCTCTATCTGCTGAGATGGAGAATGACCTGGACGGACCGTCCACGTCCATCCCTCCCGTGTCCTGGAGTGAACACCCCTGGGTGCTGTGGAGGCTCCTCGGCACCTGCTCTTCACTCCACTGCTGAGGCTTTTTCCTCTGTGCTTCTCAGGACGCGGGTCTGCAGTGTCTCTTCTGGGTGTGACGACCTCGTCTGCGCTCAGTGTCAGAACCGTGTTGGCTTCATACATGTACTTGGCGGCACGATCCCTCCCGTGGCTTCTGGAGAGACAGAGATGCCCGGGGATGAGTTGTCCTGGGAGGTTCGGTGGACTTACTGGGAAGACCAGCGGGTTCCATGGTTTCCTTTTTGTTTTGAGCTTTTTTTTAAGCTTTTTATTTATTCACACACACAAGAACTGTTGTAGGACAGCCCCGATATTGAGCGGGTTCCTGGCTGTGGGTCCTCCCCCGCGCGCTTACAAGGGACTTATGAATACTCCACTGCAGGACACACAACAGGTTCATAAAAGGTTTATTCACAAGGGAAATGGAAATAAGGAAAATGGACAACTCAGGGAGAAAATAGGGAAATAAAGTCTTTAATGCGTCCTACCCGATCTGCCGACCTGGGAACCCAAAGTCACTCTCCGAGCTGGCCCGACGTTGCGCGCTGGCGGGGAGCCAAAATGGGGGACCCCCCAAAGCCCACATGTCTGGCTTTATACCAACCTGGCTGCTGAACCCCACCCTCAGGTCCCAGCCACCTGCCCTTGGGTGGTGACGGGATTTGGGGTTCCCAGTGTCTTTGGCTTTGGCCTGGGGTGGGGGTGGCGTCCACGAAGCCTGCATGGAATCAGCTTGAGGACAGCCTTTTCCCCCTGACAGGACCAGGACACAGGCCAGACGCGCGGAGGTGAGAGGATCCCCCAGAGACCGAGCGGGACCGGGACAGGCAGACGGACGGAAGCCCACGGCTGAGGGGAGCCGCGGGGGGACGGGAGGGTCTGCCGGGCCCTGTGGGCAGCTCCCCGGCCGGGGGTCGGGCTCGGGCTGCTGAGGCTGCGGACGCTGCCCGGCGCTGTGCGGAGCCCTCGGGCCGCCAGGGAGGCCTGGAAGTGTTGTTTGTGCGGCCGACAGAGCGAAGATTTCTCAGGCTTTCCGTCCACAGTGAATTTCCGTTTGAGGCGATTCTGGCCCGACAAGGTCATACTCGTGACTGACCGGACACGCGGGTGCTCACTGCGCGTGAGGGGGACACGTGTGCGCCCCTGGGCTCTGGGGCAGGTGACAGGATCAGGTGCCACAATGTGACGCTCGCACCCTGCGCACGACCAGGACCCCAGGGCCCAGGGCCCCCACCCCACTCCAGGGGCTCCCTCCTTCCCCCTCATGTTACCCCAGCTCTGCAGGCGTGGGTGGGAGTTCATTCCCGGCTCCACCCGACCCTTTGCCGTTTCTGCGTATTCACACATGAGCGAGACCGTCCAGCATTTGTCTTGCTCCTCCTGACTTACCTCACTCAGCCTGACCCTGACCCGCCCCGACCCCCGTGCTGGGAACGGCAGAGGTCACGCCTGTCATGCCGAGCAGTCTGCGTGGGGGGAAGACACCCCATTTTCCGGAATGGCTCCTGACCTGGGAGGGACACGCAGGTGGTTTCCCTGACAAGATGTAAACGCGGGTCCAATCAGCAAAGGGAGAAAATAGACAACACCCGGCATTGCCTTCCGCGATCTGTGGGGGACCAGGCTCCGCTGGCCAGAAAAGTAAAACAAACGTCATAAATGGGGTTCCGTGCACTGAAAGGCTCCAACACACTGAGAGAAAGTATCACCAAAACAACAGGTCCACAACGAAAGGGATGAAATATTAGCACATAGTGTCTCAAAGGGCTGATCCAAACATACAGAGATCTCAGGTGAGAAGACCCCGCAGTGCACGTGTGGGCACCAGCACCTGGGCCTGCGTCCGGCAAGTAACAGGGGCTCAGGGTCACCAGCTCTGGCCCTAATAAGGGACCTGCTCATCGTGTGTCATGACCCCACGTCCAGGACCCTCCCCGGCTCCTCTGCCCAGACCCAGCCAGAGCTGCTATATAGCAGGACACATGCAAATAGGGCGTCCCCTGCTGCTGAAAACCAGCCCGGCCCGCCCTGCAGCCCGCACAGGCGCCCAGCCCGCACCCAGGGTCCACTCGGGTCAGCACGGACGCGGACACTCGCCATGGAGCGTGGGCTGAGCTGGCTGCTGCTCGTGGCGCTTCTAGGGGGTGATTCCTGGGGGCAGGATCCCTGAGGAGGGGGCAGGAGGGGGAAGCAGTGGGCGAGAGCCATGTCCTGACGGGCTGTGTCTGTGTTTGCAGGTGTCCAGGGTGAGGCGCAGCTGGTGGAGTCTGGGGGAGACTTGGTGCCGCCTGGGGGGTCCCTCAGACTCTCCTGTGCAGCCTCCGGATTCACCTTCAGTGACTACTACATGCACTGGGTCCGCCAGGCTCCGGGGAAGGGGCTTGAGTGGGTTGCATACATTAGTGGTAGCGGTGGTAGCACAAACTACGCAGACTCCGTGAAGGGCCGATTCAC
Organism: Talpa occidentalis; assembly: GCF_014898055.3. Lineage (NCBI taxonomy): Eukaryota > Metazoa > Chordata > Mammalia > Eulipotyphla > Talpidae > Talpa > Talpa occidentalis. The sequence continues at coordinate 102,832,289 of NW_023601104.1, forward strand.
CATCTCCAGAGACAACGCCAAGAACTCGCTGTATCTGCAAATGAGCAGCCTGAGGCCCGAGGACACGGCCGTGTATTACTGTGCGAGAGGCACAGTGAGGGGAGCAGGTGTGAGCCCAGACACAAACCCTACAGAGGGGAGGGGAATCTGGGGTATTCCCTGGGGCGTGTCAGGACCCCAGGGGCCCAGGGACACCGGGAGGCCCAGGAGGCTCAGAGCTCAGAGCACAGCCCGGGAGCAGGTGCAGGGGTGGGGGGCAGGGATTCCTGTTAGTACAAAGATTGAAAGGGGTGTCTGAGCAGATCTGAGTGTGGCAGACAATGAACAGCGATAGTCTGAAATCTGTTTTTCAAAGAAATATGCTAAAGCTACAGTACAGTGACAATATCGGTGGATATGGGAAAACATCAGGGATGTTCCACACCCCCTCATGAGAAAATAACTGCTGGAAACCACAGTAAAAACAAACTCACTCTGATCCCGCGGACACGAGCGTCTCCACAGAAAAGGCCAGAAGATCCCAACACGCCTCACGGTCATAACAAGCGCCTCGAGCAAGGGCAGTTCACACGGGGATGACTCAAGGGCAGGTCCCTGTCTTTACACACTCGGTGATGAGCTGACACGAGGTTTGTGTGAATGAAGTGAAGTGACACAATCACGTTCGCCAGCGCGTGAGGAACGACGTCACCTCCCCCTGACGACACCGAGTGAGATCTCTGGGGAGACGCTGGAAACCCTGACACTGAGATGCAGGGAACTGTGCTGAGGACGGGAGCCCCGACGCCAGGAGGAGACACTAAACACGGGGTCATGTCAGAGCTTCCCCAATCACGGTGGACTCAACGCGACGATCCTGAGACTTTCAGGTTGTTCCTTCGTGGCTGCAGATGCCAAACCCTGCGTGGACGGTGGATTTGCACACCCTGGAGAGTCAGCACAGGAGACGAGCAAATACAGCCATCAAATCAAAATTAATCACGGACATGATGTAAAATGTAAGAGAATCAAACCCTGACGGAGAACAAGGAGGAGACTTTTATGTCATGGGGTGTGGACGGGACCCTGGGGTGGCACCACAGAAATGACCCGGTTCCAGCAAGAATTGTTTTCTAGACGCGTCACATCAAAACTGTAAACTCTGCAGAAGCAAATGACTTAACAAGAGGATGCGAGCAGCAGACCTGTGGTGATGACGGGGTGTGATCGTGTGAGATGTGTCCATTCCAGAAAAGGCCACAAGGGAAAACTTACAAGAAAGCAAACACCCAAATAAAAAATGTCCCAAGGGCAATCTTGGGTCCTGGTGAAGGCTCCTCTGCACCTGCCGTTAACTCCACTGCTGAGGCTTTTTCCTCTGTGCTTCTCAGGACGCGGGTCTGCGGTGTCTCTTCTGTGCTGACGTCCTCGTCTGCTCTCGTGTCGGGATCCCGGGGCCTCACGCTGGGCACTTGGCAGCGCAGCCTCCGCCTGAGTTTCGGGAACGGCCAGCGCAGGACGGACACTGGTTCCCCTTGAGGGCTTGGTGGACTCACCGGGGAACCAGCAGGCCCTGTGCCTTTATTTTGGGGGGACTTGGACGACTGTTCAATTCTCTCCCTTGTCATTGGTCTGTCCTGGTCCTGTTTCTCCTGATTCCGTCTGGGCAGGATTTATGCTTCTCACACGGTCTCCGTTTATTCCAGCTTCTCCCACGTGCTGCCCAGACCAGGGGAGCGGCCCAGGGGAGCCTCTTTCCAGGTGTCTGCTGCAGCCTCTCCTCCTCCTTTTCTCCTCCTAGTTATTGGGGTTTCCTTCTGTTTTTCCAGCTGGGGCCCAGATGCTGTCAACCATGTTTGCTTTCTCAGCACCCCCCTCTGCCACGATGGCGCGTGTGAACTGTCCCTTCACGTGTGTCTCACGGACGTGGCTCCAAGTGTCCTTGTCTCCTTCCTGCTCCTGCCACTCGGAGTCACGTGCTCTGCCTTGGTCATCGCTGCAGCTACAATGGCAGGTTATTTAATGGAGCCCCTTCTTGCTGGTGATGAGGTCCTGGCCCTGGGGATCCAGACCCCCTGTGTGGTGTTGGGGTATCCACAGGCTCTGGGGTTCCTGACTCCACAATCCACTCTCTGGAGACAAGCTCATTCCTTGTTCCACCTTCTCACTCACCCTGTGGTGGGTCCGTCGTGTTTCGTGCAGTCTCCACAGTCACAGGTTTTCCATTCCTGGTGAATTTCCATTGTGACCAGAGAAGATAATTGACAGGATTTCAATCCTCATGACCTGCTGAGCCTCTTTTTATTGTGTTTAAGGAGAAAACGTAGGTTTCCACCTTTGTTCCCATCACAGGTATTTGTTCAAGTCTCTACTAATGTGTCCTCTCACACCGTCCAGTCAGGGACCCAGAACCCCCACCCCATTTCGGGGGCTGCCTCCCGCCCCCACCCACCACCATCCTCCCTCTGCTGGCCCCAGGTCTGCAGCCAGATGTCAAGAGTTGAGACTAGGTTGCTCTGACTGACCCTGGGACACGTTCCCTGTACCCACACATAAGTCAGACCATCCAGCATTTGTCTTTTTCCTTCTGACTTACTTCCCTTGGCGCCATCCAGGCTCTGTCTGTGCTCTGCTGCCTGCAGGGGCTTCCTTAGTCATAGCGCAGTTACAGGCACTTGTCTCAACACAACACATTTTACAACAACCTGCACTGTCCTGAGCATGGAGGTGGTTTCAGGGACTGTGCTAGGGACACCCCAGCAGGGGCATCGCTGATATCTTTGAGGACCAGGAGCAGGTGACAAGAGAAGAAAAATAAAAGCATCAACTGGGAATACTCAATACGAACACATCTAAACAGAAAAGTGGAAAACAAACAGACTCCCTATGGAGGGGAGAAAATGGTGGCGAAAAATATATCAAATAAAGCATGATCCACAACTTACAAAGATTTTAGGTAAGAAAAGGACCCCACAGAGCACATGTGAGCACTAGCCCCTGGCCCTGTGTAACAGCAACTAACGAGAGCTCAGTGTGACCAGCTCTGGCCCTAATAAGGGACCTGCTCATCGTGTGTCATGACCCCACGTCCCAGGACCCTCCCGGCTCCTCTGCCCAGCCCCAGCCAGAGCTGCTATATAGCAGGACACATGCAAATAGGGCGTCCCCTGCTGCTGAAAACCAGCCCGGCCCGCCCTGCAGCCCGCACAGGCGCCCAGCCCGCACCCAGGGTCCACTCGGGTCAGCACGGACGCGGACACTCGCCATGGAGCGTGGGCTGAGCTGGCTGCTGCTCGTGGCGCTTCTAGGGGGTGATTCCTGGGGGCAGGATCCCTGAGGAGGGGGCAGGAGGGGGCAGCAGTGGGCGAGAGCCATGTCCTGACGGGCTGTGTCTGTGTTTGCAGGAGTCCAGCGTGAGGCGCAGCTGGTGGAGTCTGGGGGAGACTTGGTGCCACCTGGGGGGACCCTCAGACTCTCCAGTGCAGCCTCCGGATTCACCTTCAGCAACTACAACATGCACTGGGTCCGCCAGGCTCAGGGGAAGGGCCTTGAGTGGGTTGCACGAATTTATCCTAATGGTGGTTACACAAACTACGCAGACTCCGTGAAGGGCCGATTCACCATCTCCAGAGACAACGCCAAGAACTCGCTGTATCTGCAAATGAGCAGCCTGAGGCCCGAGGACACGGCCTGTGTATTTCTGTGCGAGAGACACAGTGAGGGGAGCGGGTGTGAGCCCAGACACAAACCCTGCAGGACGGGGGGCGGGGCTGGGGGTCCACTGGGGTGTGTCAGGACCCCAGGGGCCCAGGGACACCGGGAGGCCCAGGAGGCTCAGAGCTCAGAGCACAGCCCGGGAGCAGGTGCAGGGGTGGGGGGCAGGGGCTTCCTGTCTGGGGCTCCCTCTGCAAGACCCCAGCTCCCCAGGGCGCCATTGCTCTCCTCTGAGAGGCTCCCGCTCCCCACATTCCAGGGGAGCCCCAAGGAGGGAGTGACTCTGTGCACAGATGAGACCTCCCCAGGGACGAGACCCTCACCTGTCCAGGTGTCTGTTACTTGCTATTACTGGGGGGATCCAGGGAGGGGGCGGGTGTGGCCAGACCCAGACCCTGCAGGACAGGAGGGGGCAGCACCCAGGCCCCCCACCAGGGGGCGCTCCGAGCTCACAGCCCTGGACTCAGCTCATGGCTGTGGGGGACATGGACAGGGACGGGACCTCCAGCCTGGACCTGGCTTCCAGGCTAACCCCTGTCCTCTCCTAGTGGGTATTCAATCCTCTGTCCTCCTCAGGTCAGCCTGGGGTCACTCCCCCAGTGCAATCTATTTATAATGTCTGTGACTTTGAAATGCGTCAGAATAACTTATTGTCTGTTCTGGTCCCGAGATCCAGTGGGATCGGATCACCATGGTGTCCACACCCCTATCACCAGGTCCCAGGGGCCCTCAGGATGACCACTGAGAGTCCTGGATCCCTGACTGAGAGTCCTGGATCCAGGCTCCGAGAGATGAGCCCTACCCCATGAGGGGACCATCCCCAGGCAGCTGGTGGGGACAGGGCCTCTGAAGACACTGCGTGTGTCTCTGTCCTGGCTGGACCCAAGTCCTTGTCTGAAGGCCCCTGGTCAACACTGGGGGTCCCGGGTCTCCTGGCCTGACCTCTGGTGTCTGTGACGGGGGCACCCGCCACGAGAGCTCTCGGGTGGACCCTTCTCTGCAGAGTCTTCCAGGTTCCCAGGACTGTTGCTGCTCAGCGTCTTGTGTGTTTTGGATAAACTTTTTTCAAACTTTGTTTTATTTCTGTGAGAATCTGGTGTATTTCACGGGGATGCATGAGTCTGTGGATCTTGTGGTCACGTCCAGGAACAAGCTCCCTCCTCCAGTGCCTCCCGGGTGGCGCAGTGGATTGAACACCGGGCGGTGGAGCTGTCCGCAGCCTCTGCAGGGGAGTTGGATTCCCTGCCGGCCTGGGAGATCCCCACATGGGGTGGCGGCTCTCCTGTCCCGCCCGCTCCTCCCCTCTGCTGTGCTTTCGGTCCCTCTGCCTGTTCTGCTCCCGCTCTCTGTCTGGTGAATCCTCTCACCCTCCGGTGCCTCTGGCCTGTACCCCAGTTCTTGTATAAAAATAAATAAATTTTAAAAAATGTTTAAAAAACAAATCTCACTCCTCCTGCTGAGTGTGGAATGTCCAGCTCTTTCTCCCTCGGGTGAGGCCTTTAGTGTCTTCTCTCCTCTCAAGATTGTTTTCTCTTCTCACGGCCTTTGTAGATCCATGTGCATTTTTTTTAAAGATTTATTTATTTGTTTATACAAGCACTGGGCACAGTCAGAAGTGCGGGAGGGTGAGAGAATTCACCAGAGCAAGAGCGGGGAGCAGAGCAGGCAGACTGAGGAAGTACACTGCTGAGGGGAGCAGCGGGCGGCAGGAGAGGTCTGCGCACCAAGTGGGAACCTCACCCGGCGGCCGGGGATTGGACTGGCGCTGCAGAGGATGCGGGCAGCTTCGCAACCCAGCGCTTCACTGCTGCGCCACCGGGGAGGCCCGATCCATGTGCATTTTTATAAAGATTTATTTATTTATGCATATAAGATCTGGGGTACCGGCCAGAGATGTGGGGGGTGAGAGGATCCACCAGAGACAGAATGGGGAACAGAACAGGACTACTCAGTGAAAGACACTACTGCGGGGAGCCGTGGGGAGATGGGAGAAGTTTGCAGCACCATGTGGGTTGCTCCCTGGCGGCTGGGATCAAACTCGTGCTGCCGAGGCTTTGGATTGCTGACCAGTGCTGTGCTCAACCCCTTGCAACACCAGCGAGGCCCTCCCTGGACACTGGATAACTGCTCTGTGCCTGTCCACGGTGCTCTGTGTTCTCAGACGCGGCCGGAAACCCCCGGGGGTGCCGCGTGGCCATAATAATAACACGAATCTGCCCCCGCAGAGCCCACGAGCGCGTCCATGTCTCTCTGTCCTGTGCGTGTCTGTGCGTGACGGGCTGACGTGGTCACGGCACTGTCCTCCCCGCCTGCCCCGCTGGCTCCCGGGAATCTCCTCCTCGGGCGAGACCGCGACCGGAGCTGGACCCTCCCCTCCCACTCACGCGCGCCCTGGGGTGGGCCTCTGGGGGCTGTGCTCACCCTGCATCCCGCCCCCGCGGGGCCATTCAGGATGTGACCATCGCCTCTCGGGAGCTTTTGCTCTCCCTGCGCGGAGGATCGTGTCCGCTGGACGCCCACAGACCCGTGTCTTCTGCCCCAGTTTCCCGAAGGGCCGGGGAGAGAGGACGTCCCTGTCTCGCTCCCGACCTCCCAGGAAGGGCCTCAGCGTGTCGCCCTGAGCATCCCACAGGCGGTGGCTGGTCACGGATGCTCTCACCATGTGAAGGTCTGTTCCTCCCCCGAGGGCGTCCAGGGCCTGCACCACACATGGGGGTTGGACTGTGTCGAGCGCTTTCCAGGGTCTGTTGATGTGATCCTGGGGTTCCGTGTTCCTCTTTGTTGCCGTGTTGGATACACTGATGCTCTCTCGGCTGTGGAACCAGCCCCGTGCCCAGGAGGAGTCCCCGTGATCCTGGGGACGGTCCCTGGGACGCAGGTCGGGTCCTGCTGGCGAGGACGTTGGGAGGATGTTCCCCTCAGTGATCACGAGGGCTCTGGGCCTGAGATTCTCTTTTTTGTGTTGTCTGTGTCCAGTGTCGACCCCCGTGGCCTTTTCTTTCCGAGTAGCTTCGTGTGGGGGGCGCGTCCGGGACGGAGCTGAGTGACCCCCGTGACCGTGACGTCCGTGTCTTATTCCTGAGCTTCGCGTGACTGTCTCAGCTTTTCCCTCTTGCTGTGACGGGGCTGTGGGGGGGCAGGTGCGGAGCTCACTCCACCTCTGCACGTCATTCATTCCCACTTTGGAGGAAAATGCTCTGATCTTCGTGACCATCACCGAGACTTTCTGGTTGTCTCTGAGCCTCGTCTCTGCCCTCGCGCTTGAACCTGCCCCGGGAGGGTCTGGGGAGCTGGAATCAGGAGGACGGTGGAGACGCGGCTTCCGGGTCAGGACACACGGATGGTGTCACCAGGTCCCGTTCCTCCGGGGACGAGGTTTCTCTCTCCACGACGCAGCCCAGACTCGCTCTCCTGCTGGAGAGACACGTGCAGGGACGAGAGGCTCAGGGGTGTCTCATCCCTCCCGGATCCCCACTCAGACGACCCTGACGGGGAGACCAGGTTCCAGGAGCACAGCCCCCCCGCCACGTGCAGAGCAGTTCATTCCCTTCATCTCTCTCCCTCGCCCCAAGGCCAGCCTGACTGGACACCAGGGACAGGACCCCAAGCAGAGCTCATCCCCGGTCACACCCTCCAAATCCTTCTCACCCTCACCGAGTCCCTCCCAAGCCCTGAACAGAGGCCTCAGCAGGAAGTGAGTTGTGACTCGTGTTTTCCTCCACATGTGAAAAGTCGGGGCAACAAATAAATACCGTAAATGCAATTTACCCTTGTCAAGTGCCTAAAACATTTCATTTCCCCATATTGTGTGTCTTCAATTCTCCTTACTTACATCTGAGTGACCCCCAGGAAGATGGGCCCAGGTGAGGGTCCCTCCCCCACACACACCTGAGTCTCCGTCCCCCACGAGGGCTGAGGCCTCACAGCTGTCACCACGCAGATGCTCAGAGGCTGTCGGGACAGTAACTTCTCTGTGTCCGTCTATGACACTATTTCCTCAATGTCCACTCACGGTGCCCTGTGCACCAGGCCCTGCACACCTGAGCTACCAGGACATGAGCTTCCGTCATGGAGGGACATGTGGGAGCTTAAAGTCATGGACAACTTAAAGATGGGACAGGTTGGGAGAACAGACACACCACGTGTTGACGAAGGGGGAGGGTCAATCCACCCAGTGGCCGTCTTGCCTTAGGGGCCCGAACTCTGAACACCACCCCTCAGGGCAGCCACACTGGGCAGAGGGAATAAAATGAGCATTAACCACACACCTCCCTGCTGTCACATGTCCTAAAGCAACTCCCTGAGCTCACCTGCCCACAGGTGAGACACTGACCACACAAACGTCCGTCCTCTCGTGTTCAGGAAACTCACACTGTTCTCAGCACTGGCTGAGCAACCCCCACTGTCCCCAGAGTGCACACGGGTCCCGTTTCCACAGATGACCCCACAGAGCACGTGTGAGCACCAGCACCTGGGCCTGTGTCCCAGCAAGTAACAGGGCTCAGGGTCACCAGCTCTGGCCCTAATAAGGGACCTGCTCATCGTGTGTCATGACCCCACGTCCCAGGACCCTCCCCGGCTCCTCTGCCCAGACCCAGCCAGAGCTGCTATATAGCAGGACACATGCAAATAGGGCGTCCCCTGCTGCTGAAAACCAGCCCGGCCCGCCCTGCAGCCCGCACAGGAGCCCAGCCCGCACCAGGGTCCCCTCAGGTCAGCACAGACGAGGACACTCGCCATGGAGCGTGGGCTGAGCTGGCTGCTGCTCGTGGCTCTTCTAGGGGGTGATTCCTGGGGGCAGGATCCCTCAGGAGGGGGGCAGGAGGGGAAGCAGTGGGCGAGAGCCATGTCCTGACGGGCTGTGTCTGTGTTTGCACGTGTGCAGGGTGAGGCGCAGCTGGTGGAGTCTGGGGGAGACTTGGTGCTACCTGGGGGGTCCCTCAGACTCTCCTGTGCAGCCTCCGGATTCAACTTCAGCAGCTACTGGATGAACTGGGTCCGCCAGGCTCCAGGGACGGGGCTTGAGTGGGTTGCACACATTGATCCTAGTGACGGTGAAACAAACTACGCAGACTCCGTGAAAGGCCGATTCACCGTCTCCAGAGACAACACCAAGAACTCGGTGTATCTGCAAATGAGCAGCCTGAGGCCCGAGGACACGGCCGTGTATTTCTGTGCGAGAGACACAGTGAGGGGAGCGGGTGTGAGCCCAGACATGTACCCTGCAGGATGGGGGGTCGGGCTGAGGTCTACTGGGGCGTGTCAGGACTCCAGGGGCTCAGGAACACTGGGATCCCAAGGAGGTTAAGAGCTCAGAGCTCAGCCCGGGAGCAGGTGCAGGGGTGGGGGGCAGGGGCTTCCTGTCTGGGGCTCCCTCTGCAACACCCCAGCTCCCCAGGGCACCCCATTGCTCTCCTCTGAAGGCTCCTGCTCCCCACATTCCTGGGGAACCCCAAGGAGGAGGTGACATTGTCTGTGCACAGGTGAGACCCTCCAGGGACAAGACCCTCACCTGTCCAGGTGTCTGTGCAGTCTCTTCACAACAAGCCCCTAGAGGCTCAGGAGCAATAAAAACCGGGTGGATCAACACAGGGCAAATTGGGGAGCGGGAAGAGCTCCTAAGCCCATGGAGGATGCTGTCCCTCCCCAGTGTCCTGCCTCCTGTCAGGTCCTGGGGCTGTGGGGGCTCCTGCGTCCCCTCTGCATACTGTGCTCAGGGTCCTGAGGGTCACCTGACAATGTGCTGTTTGGGACGAGACTCGGCAGGAAGGTGCTGTGTGCAGGTGAGGGTGTCAGTGGGGGACGGTCCCCCTGGGATAGATCCTTCCTCCTCCCCGAACCCCAGGGGGGCAGGTGCTTCCCAGGGGCTCATGACCCCTCCCTGCCCACACCCACAGCACCTGCTCCTGACCCCGTCCCCTCCTGTCCTGGGCAGTGCTGGGGTCCCCCAGGGCGCCATGTGCTGGGGGCTCAGCTCCACCCCAGGGCCTCTGCGCGGGGCAGGGCTGGACACGCCCCTGGAGGAGACACGCATGACCTGGACACGCCTGGAGGGTCAGTGGGCGCAGGGGGCACGTTGTGAGCCGAACCGCGTCCTGACTCCAGCCACGGGAGCCTGACGTGGGAAGATCCGTCCACGAATCTGCGGAGCCGAGTGCGGGTGAATGAATCGTGTCCGTGGAGAGACACGCGTGACGACACACGTGATGAGAAAGAGGAAGGAGGAGAAGCCTCGGCTAGAAAACCGTGACCCGCAGAGTCGGGGCCTCCCGCCCACGGGCAGGGAACGGCCTGACGGGGCAGCAGCCTCCGCCTCGCGCGGGAGCCGGGGCTGAGCTCCGTCCCCCGCGGGTCCCCACAGCCGACGGCGCCGAGTCAGACTTTCCTGAACCCAAACAGGCGCCGTCTCGTGTGGTTGGGGGTTTCCCGAGGCTGAAAGAGTTTCCAGACAAACTTTCATCACGTTTATCCCCGCAGGAGCTCATGGTGGGGAGACCAAGGCCCGTCCTGCTGGCCCGGAGGACAGAGGGCAGGGCCTCCGCCCACCCCGTCCGCGTCCCAGGCGGGGCCTGTCCCTGAGCCGGGCCGTGAGGGCCAGACTGAGGCCGAGGGACCCGCGGCCTCCCCACGCGCAGGGACGGGCTCCTGCTGCGAACCCCTCCCTGGTCACTCCCTGGGCTGGGCCCGGGCTCTGGTCACTCAGGTCAGGTCTCGGGCGGAGCCGTGTCCAGAGACGAGGAGCTGGTGGGTCTGGGCCTCTGCCCGTGGGGCTCCCCGGAGGGTCAGGGCTGACCCGGGGCCTGGGGTGAGCACCCGGACTGACAGGTGATGACCCTTGTCCCCAGGTGTCCTGTCCCAGGGGCAGCTGCAGGAGTCGGGCCGGGCTAGTGACCCCCAGACCTGCCCCCGCCTGTGCCGTCCCGGGCTCTGTCTCCTCCGGGGTGGTGGTCTGGATCCCCAGTGTCCCGGGCAGGGCAGGGTGGCTGGACGTGGTCACTGCAGTGGGTCACCCTGAGCACAGACGACAGCCCCGCTCTGGGCCCCTGTCCATCTCTGCTGCCCCGGCCCGAACCCGCTCTCCCTGCAGCTGAGCTCCGTGCCCCGAGGACACGGCCGTGTGTGCTGGGGGGACCCGGGGACAGCTGGTGTGGCCCAGACACAGGCCCTGCAGGCCGGGAGGGCGGCTGGGGGCCCAGGACCAGCTGGGGCGCGGGCACCCCAGTGTTATCCGGACTCCAGGGGCTCAGCGGATACCAGGGGGCCGGGATTTCCTTAATTACACTTTTAGGGTCTTTTCTGCAGTGTTGGAGACACTGACGAGCGAGCACGTCGGGGCAGGAAGCTCGAGAGTCCCGCGCGGGTCTCCTCTCCACACGAGGCAGCAGAACGACGATGATGACACCAAAGAGGTGAACATGCTCCACACAGCCCCGGCCCCCCTGGGGGGAAACAACTCCACAAACGAGACCAGCACGACATTCTCTGGCCCGGCCGGCGCCACCGCGGCAGCAGCGCGGAGGGAAGAGGGACCCGCAGGGTCGCCCTCAGGGTGCAGCGCCTCTTCCGGGCCATCTCGGACCCTGGGGTCAGACCAGGGAAGGTGGGCGGTCCCTGGGCTGTGTGGAGGGTTGCTGGGGGATGCGCGTTGGGGTGCAGGACAGTCTGCTCGAGCCAGGGGGTGTGAAGGGCCTGGCCTGGGCTCTGGGGTTGCTGCAGATCCGACGTCCTGGCCCTGGTCCTGCTCACGCTCGCTGTCTGGCGGGTGGTCGCGGGTGGTGCTCATCTGCCGGCACGTCCACCTGCTGTCCCAGCAGACGCGGTTTCCAGCACGTTCCTCAGACTGGCCTTTTGTCCAGGAGAGACCCCACCTGCCTGACCCTACCTTTCAGCTGGGCCAGTGGGAGCTCTGCGGCCAGACGACGTCTGCAAACCCGCACTCCCCACCTGGTAACAAACCCCCAGACACCGACACCCAGACTCCCCTGAAGCCTGGGAGCCAGACGCCGCTCCACCGCGGGCAGCAGGGGCCTGTCCCTCTCGGGCTCCCGGGTTCCACCTCTGTGGAGGTCTGGGCTGAGGCAAAGAGACAACTCGGGGGAGAGCCCGACGCCGGACAGAGAAATAAACTGTCTTTGCTCGCAGATGATGCGACCCTGTCCACAGAAAACGGAAATACTTCCCGGTAATGACAACAACAAATTCACATAAAACAAATCAATCGCCCAAGAAAAAAGGCCCCAACTGCCTTCACACACCCCACCCCACGGACACGGGGTCTGGAGCCTGCACGTCACGGCCCTGACGTGGCTTCTCCCCGTCTCCGTGGGCCTGTCGGGGTCTCCGTGTCCCTCCCCACGTCTGCTGCCCACAGGGGCAGCGTCACCCTCGCTTCTCACACGAGGATCCTTCCCGTCTCCCCGATGTGTGACGTGGGGTCTCCGCGGGGTGTGAACCAAGTTTGCTCAGACGTTGTTGAGGCTCCTGCGTCTGTGTTGATCGGGACGTTGTTCTGCAGTTTATCTCCTGGGGTGACGTCCTTGTCTGCTCCGAGGGTCAGCGTCATGCTGGCCTCGTACAGTGGACACTGCAGCCCCCTCCCCCTGGGCGTCCGGGTGACAGAGAAGGTCGGGCCCTAGTGGCCATGGAAGGGTGGAGACTCCCTGGAGACCCACCGGCCTGTGCTTCTCTCTTTTGGATGCTGCTGATTCTCTTCAGTTCCGGGCCTGGGAGGGTCTGTCCAGCTTCTCTGTCTCTTCCGGACTCATCCCGGAATGTCTTTGCTTCTCAGGTTTTGTCCATGTCTCCAGCTTGTCCCGTCAGGTCACACGCGTTCCTCCCACGTAGCCTCATCTCTTTGGGGCCACTGTCTGCTGGAGCCTCTCCCGCGTGTGGATGATGCGGGACGGCTGGTTCCTCTCCACGGTCAGGGCGTGTGTTTCCAGCATCTTCTCCACGTCCTCCTGCTGCTCTGGCTGTTGGCGCAACACATCGCAGCCCGCGGCGGCGTCCTCGGTGTCCCCAGGTGTCTGTTCAACCTCTCCTCGCTCCTCTCTCATCTGTTTCTCAGAATCTTCTCCCGTTTTTCTCAGGGAGGGAATAGATGTCGTCCCTTTTGGTGATTTTTTTCGAGCACCAGCGTGAAAAGTTATCGTGGCTCAGTGAGCCTCTTGGCCACTTGTGTTTCGATTCATGCTGCTCGGGGATAATGTCCGATTGTTTATTTGGCTCTTTCTGGCTCATGCCGGGGTCCGGACCCCTATGGACGCCCCCTGTGCTCGGTGCTGGAGGGTCCACAGGATCCTGTGGTCGTGACTCCACCTGTTCAGTCTCTGGGTATAAAATAATTTACTATCCTTGTCACTAACCCAGTGGCCGGTCAGTGGAGCAGGGATGGTCCCACATATTACAGGAATTTTGCACTTTACCTTCATAGTTAATTTCCAATAGGTGCTACTGTCACCAGAGGAGGCAAATTTTTGTAATTTCTAGTCTCATGACTTCATAGAAACTGGTTTTTATAGTAACTAAGACGGAAAATTATGTTTATGTCTCTGTGTCTGCTCAGTGCTTGTAGGCATAAATCTCTACAAACGTGTCCTTTACACCCTGCCGGGCCCGAGGGCCGAGCAGCCCCCACCTCGGGCCCCGGGACTCCTCTCCCCACCCCAGCCCTGGCCTCAGTTCTGCTCTCAGAGGTCAAGAGTTTGTTGTCGGTGGGTTCAGACTCTGTGTTGTGTTTCCTGTGTCCACACGAGAGTCAGACCATCCTGAGCGTGTCTTGCTCCTTCTGACTTTCTTCACTCAGCGCCGTCCTGTCCTGTTCCTTCCGTGTGATTCCAAGTGAAATTTCATACATTCCACAACTGAGCACAAGCCACTGTATAAACCTCTCGTTTTCTGAACCATCCTCTGTCCCCACAGGAAGACGGTTTCCACAAGGAGCCTGTGTAGACGCCGCGGTCAGTGCAGAAGAAAGAAAAGTCACCCCACACCCTGACATCGGCTGCTGTGATATGGGTGGACGAGCTCCAATGGGAAGAGAAGAAAATAAATGTACACAAATGGGTTACATCCAATAAAAGATTCTTCACAATGAAGAAAATATCAGTAAAACCAAGAGGCTGCTCACAGACGGGAGAAATTGTTGACAAATGAAATGACTGACAAAAGAATGAGTGATACTAAGACATATAGAGACCCCACAGAGCACGTGTGAGCACCAGCACCTGGGTCTGCGTCACAGCACGTAACAGGGGCTCAGGGTCACCAGCTCTGGCCCCTAACAAGGGACCTGCTCATCGTGTGTCATGACCCCACGTCCCAGGACCCTCCCCGGCTCCTCTGCCCAGACCCAGCCAGAGCTGCTATATAGCAGGACACATGCAAATAGGGCGTCCCCTGCTGCTGAAAACCAGCCCGGCCCGCCCTGCAGCCCGCACAGGAGCCCAGCCCGCACCCAGGGTCCCCTCGGGTCAGCACGGACGCGGACACTCGCCATGGAGCGTGGGCTGAGCTGGCTGCTGCTCGTGGCGCTTCTAGGGGGTGATTCCTGGGGCAGGATCCCTGAGGGGGGGGCAGGAGGGGGGAGCAGTGGGCGAGAGCCATGTCCTGACGGGCTGTGTCTGTGTTTGCAGGTGTCCAGGGTGAGGCGAAGCTGGTGGAGTCTGGGGGAGACTTGGTGCCGCCTGGGGGGACCCTCAGACTCTCCTGTGCAGCCTCCGGATTCACCTTCAGTGACTACTACATGAGCTGGGTCCGCCAGGCTCCGGGGAAGGGGCTTGAGTGGGTTGCAGCAATTAGATATGATGGCAAACACATGGTACGCAGACTCCGTGAAGGGCCGATTCACCGTCTCCAGAGACAACGCCAAGAACTCGCTGTATCTGCAAATGAGCAGCCTGAGGCCCGAGGACACGGCCGTGTATTACTGTGTGAGAGACACAGTGAGGGGAGCGGGTGTGAGCCCAGACACAAACCCTGCAGGCCCAGAGGGCGGGGCTGGGGGTTCACTGGGTTGTGTCAGGACCCCAGGGGCCCAGGGACACCGGGAGGCCCAGGAGGCTCAGAGCTCACAGCACAGCCCGGGAGCAGGTGCAGGGGTGGGGGCAGGGCTTCCTGTCTGGGGCTCCCTCTGCAAGACCCCAGCTCCCCAGGACACCATTGCTCTCCTCTGAGAGGCTCCCGAACCCAACATTCCTGGGGAGCCCCAAGGAGGAGGTGACTCTGTCTCTGCACAGGTGAGACCTCCCCAGGGATGAACCTCACCTGTGCAGGTGTCTGTTACTTACTATTACTGGGGGGACGCAGGGAGGGTGTGGGTGTGGCCCAGACACAGACCCTGCAGGACAGGAGGGCGGGGCTGGGGTTCCCGGTATCACCAGGGGGCGCTGGGACCTCAGTGTGAGGTCTGGACTCCAGGGGGCTCAGGGGACACCAGGGAGCCAGAATTTTATTATTTATATTCAGCTGTTAGTTTAAAAACCGTGAAACAGGATGTTTGCTTTTCCATGCCACCGTCTGTCACGATGGCGCGTGTGAACTGTCCCTTCACGCGTGTCTCACTGACGTGGCTCCAAGTGTCATTGTGTCCTTCCTGCTCCTGTCACTCGGAGTCCCGTGCTCTGCCTTGGTCATCGCTGCAGCTACAATGACAGAGGAAAGGGAGGACCCAGATGTTTCCCGACTTTTCCTCGGTCCTCGCTGCCCTCACAAGACAACCTGTTTGTCACGTCATTTATTTACAGCCTCAAAAATCTCTTCAGTGGCTCCCACTGTCCGCGCTCAGGCTAAAGTCCAAGCCTCCAGACAAGCTGACGAGAGTCTTGCCATCTGCTCCTGCTGTCTCAGGCCCGCGGCCCCTCTCTGACAACCTCCTTCTCTCCGGCTTCCCCATTCACCTGACCGAGTCCGTGTCAAGGGTCATTCCGCAGCAGCCCTGCTGGTCGCCCCCTCGGCCAGGAGCGTGTCAGGCGTCCCTTCCAGGGAAGGCTGTGGCGTCTCAAGCTCCCTGTCACAATTCTTGTGGGTCTGTTGAGGTTCCCTGTGTCCCCGATTGCTCCTGAGGGTGCTCTGAGCTGTGGGCTCGGCTCAGCCCGTGTCCTCGTCCAGCAGACAGCGGGCGCCCAGCAACAACAGGTGAAGGGGTGGTGTCTGCCTCTCCAGTCGAGGGGATACTTTCCTTTGTACAGATAAGGAAACGGAGGCTCAGGTATTAGAGGAAAAAACTATCTTCCCCGCCCCCGGCCTCCCTGATGAGCGTAGAACCTTCCATTTTGTCAGAGCGGGTGGTCTCTGGGCTCTGGCCTGTCGGCTCCTCTCTCTCCCCTACTTGGTGCCGGCAGAGGCTCAGCCCTGGCGCCTGCTGGGG
Source organism: Talpa occidentalis (assembly GCF_014898055.3). Lineage (NCBI taxonomy): Eukaryota > Metazoa > Chordata > Mammalia > Eulipotyphla > Talpidae > Talpa > Talpa occidentalis. The sequence goes on from NW_023601104.1 coordinate 102,848,349, forward strand.
GGAGGTGCTGGGGCAGCCCCGCCCGCCTCTCTCTCAGCAGTCAGGGGCCTCCAGGAATGACCCTGCCAGGTGGGCGCTCATCCCTCTTGGGCAGTGAGGAGAGGGTGCGGTTGTCGCACCCCCAGGGCGGGGCTTCCGGCCACGGGGAGGGTGCAGGGGCTCAGAGAGTCTGTGCAGCTTCTGTCCCAGGCGGCGACCAGCTCCAGCGGGACCCGGGTGTGGTGGCCACAGCTGCAGGGCGAGCTCCGGGGTGGAGCGCGGTGCATTTTTACCTTGTTCCATTGGGTCCTCCGCTCAGAGCGCTCAGAGCACAGCTTCACGCGCCGGTGGGTCTCCTGGCCCCCTCCACAGTGCGGGTTCTGACCCGGTGGGCTGCTCAGGAGTGAACCCGGACCTCTGTGCTCCTCCGTGCCCACAACACAACCTGCCAGCGCCTGGCGGTTTTCCACATCCAGGCCTCCCTCCCCAGGGCCCTCCCAGCCGGTGCCCCCCACTCTGCCATCAGCCGCCCACAGGAGATGCTGCTCACTCTCCCCTCCCTCTGGGCTCCCCTTCTGCCCAGATGGAAGCACAGAGGGTGCTGCCCTGCTGGGTCCTGCAGGACCAGGTTCCTGCCCCCAACCCTGCCAGCCCCACTCCCCCCTTAACCTTCCACCCCCCACCCCGCAGGCCCAGGCCGGAACTTCACTCCACATCTTACGGGAGCCTGGCAGGGGGAGGACGGGACTCACGGTGGCGACACCCACCCGATGGTCCCGCTGCATCACGACGGTGTGGAAATTCAAAGTGAGCTACAGGTAAATAGCCCACGTTTCCTCCGAAGATGGTGACAATGTAAAAATTGTAAGATGAATGGGGAAGGCTCGAGTGTCCTCACGTCTGGGATGAAATGTGGGTGAGGATGTCCATTTTGTGGGGCCTGTGTGCAATTCCATTTCAACATTGCTCAGATGGGTTGAGACTAGAACACCTGTTGCCATCGTTGCTGCCTTGAAAGTCACCGTGTCAGAAACAATAAAGGTCACGGTCGACATGGCAATACCCGCCGGCTCTGTGTCAGTGGCTTCCTCTCATTGACAGTGGACAAAATTCATTTCAAGGGGACCTTTTTAGCCAAAAATAAAATCCCCTTTTTTAAAAATGGGAGTTAAATATTGTTGACATTCTTTCCAGGGGCCCAGGGACACTGGGAGCCCCAGGAGGTTAAGAGCTCAGAGCACAGCCTGGGAGCAGGTGCAGGGGTGGGGGGCAGGGGCTTCCTGTCTGGGGCTCCCTCTGCAAGACCCCAGCTCCCCAGGGCACCATTGCTCTCCTCTGAGAGGCTCCTGCTCCCCACATTCCTGGGGAACCCCAAGGAGGAGGTGACATTGTCTGTGCACAGGTGAGACCCGCCAGGGACAAGACCCTCACCTGTCCAGGTGTCTGTGCAGTTTCTTCACAACAAGCCCCTAGAGGCTCAGGAGCAATAATAACGTGGTGGATCAACAGAGGGGAAATTGGGGAGCGGGAAGAGCTCCTCAGCCCATGGAGGATGCTGACCCTCCCCAGTGTCCTGCCTCCTGTCAGGTCCTGGAGCTGCGGGGGCTCCTGCGTCCCCTCTGCACACTGGGCTCAGGGTCCTGAGGGTCACCTGACAATGGGCTGTTTGGGACGAGACTCGGCAGGAAGGTGCTGTGGGCGGGTGAGGGTGTCAGTGGGGGACGGTCCCCCTGGGATAGATCCTTCCTCCTCCCCGAACCCCAGGGGGGCAGGTGCTTCCCAGGGGCTCACGACCCCTCCCCGCCCACACCCCACAACCCCTGATCCTGACCCCATCCCCTCCTGTCCCGGGCAGTGACTCCAGCCGTGGGAGCCTGACGTGGGAAGATCCGTCCATGAACCTGCGGAGCCGAGTGCGGGTGAATGAATCGTGTCCGTGGAGAGACACGCGTGACGACACACGTGACGAGAAAGAGGAAGGAGGAGAAGCCTTGGCTAGAAACCGTGACGCGCAGAGTCGGGGCCTCCCGCCCACGGGCAGGGAACGGCCTGACGGGGCAGCAGCGTCCGCCTCGCGCGGGAGCCGGGGCTGAGCTCCGTCCCCCGCGGGTCCCCCACAGCCGACGGCGCCGAGTCCGACTTTCCTGAACCCAAACAGGCGCCGTCTCGTGTGGTTGTGGCTTTCCCGAGGTTGAAAGAGTTTCCAGACAAACTTTCATCACGTTTATCCCCGCAGGAGCTCATGGTGGGGAGACCAAGGCCCGTCCTGCGGGCCCGGAGGACAGAGGGCAGGGCCACCGCCCACCCCGTCCATGTCCCAGGCGGGGCCTGTCCCTGAGCCGGGCCGTGAGGGCCAGACCTAGGCCGAGGGACCCGCGGCCTCCCCACGCGCAGGGACGGGCTCCTGCTGCGAACCCTCCCTGGTCACTCCCTGGGCTGGGCCCGGGCTCTGGTCACTCAGGTCAGGTCTCGGCAGAGCCGCGTCCAGAGAGGAGGAGCTGGTGGGTCTAGGCCTCTGCCCGCGGGGCTCCCTGGGGAGGGTCAGGGCTGACCCGGGGGTGGGGGTGAGCATAGGGGCAGAGGGGGACACCCCTTGTCCCAGGGCTCCTGTCCCAGGGGCAGCTGCACGAGTCAGGCCGGGCTGGTGACCCCAGACCTGCCCCCGCCTGTGCCGTCCCGGGCTCTGTCTCCTCCGGGGATGGTGGTCTGGATCCCCAGTGTCCCGGGAAGGGCAGGGTGGCTGGACGTGGTCACTGCGGTGGGTCACCCTGAGCACAGACGACAGCCCCGCTCCGGGCCCCTGTCCATCTCTGCTGCCCCGGCCCGAACTCGCTCTCCCTGCAGCTGAGCTCCGTGACCCGAGGACACGGCCGTGTGTGCTGGGGGGACCTGGGGAGGGCGGGTGTGGCCCAGACACTGACCGGGAGGGCGGCTGGGGGCCCAGGACCAGCAGGGGCGCGGACACCCCAGTGTGATCAGGACTCCAGGGCTCAGGGGACAGCAGGAGCCGGGTTCCTGGTTGATGTTAGGAGTTAATTTACGGCCCATGAACGACACTGAGTGTAGAGCAGCTGTCCCTGGACCACACGTGACTGTGGAGAGTCTGAACGCGGCTCCCCTGGAAAACAGGATGAAGCTAAACGGGAGCGATGACGTCATGGATGCAGGACACTTGGGAGAAGGCCCGATCCCCACCCCTGGTCACCAACGTCCAGCAACTAAGGACAGACAGGAACGTCTGAGCCTTGATCCGTGAAACCTAGAAACACCGGCGGCCAGAACCTTCCTGAGTCGGCGCTGCCAAAAACCTCCCCGTGAAGGGCTGACGGAGCCGGGCCCTGGACAGCTCTCACGTGCACGCGTGTGGTGTCCGCGCTGGTGCAGGAGCAGCTGAGGCCCAGAATGGCCGCGACACAGAAATAAACCGTGACTGTTTGCAGGTGACGTCAGCGTTTACACGGAAAATGCAACAAGACCCCAAACACTCCACTTAATAATAGGAACAAATAAGAACAACCAGCAAAACATCCCCACTTGAAAATGCCCCAAGTGGGCCTCCCCGGTGGCGCAGCGGTTGGGCGCTGGGTTGGGAAGCTGCCCGCGGCCTCGGCATCGCCGGTTCGATCCCCGGCCTCAGGGCGAGGGTCCCACATGGCGCGCAGACCCCTCCTGCCGCCCGCTGCTCCCCTCAGCAGTGTCCTTCGGTCCTTCTGCCTGCTCTGCTCCCCGCTCTGGCTCTGGTGAATCCTCTCACCCTCCCGCGCTTCTGACTGTACCAGTGCTTGTATAAATAAAGAAATAAATCTTTGAAAATAAATGAATTGGAAGCAACTTAAAAAAAAAAATAATAATGCCCCAAGTGCCTCAACCCTCTCCTCCCCACAGACACGCGGGGTCTGGACCTGCACGTCAACGCCCCGATGACGGCTTCTCCCCGTCTCTGTGGGCCTGTGGGGTCTCCGTGTCCCTCCCCACGTCTGCTGCCCACAGGGGCAGCGTCACCCTCGCTTCTCACACGAGGATCCTTCCCGTCTCCCCGATGTGAGACGCGGGGTGTCTCCGCGGGGTGAGAGCCCCGTTTGCTCAGACGTTGTGGAGGCTCCTGCGTCTGTGGGGTCGGGACGCGGGTCTGCGGCGTGTCTGCCGGGGCGACGTCCTTGTCTGTCTCAGGGTCGGGACCCCGGGGGCCTCTTGACCTGCTCCTGCAGCGCGGCCCCCCGGGGCCCTGCAGAGGGAGAAGCATGGGCCAGGGTTCCCCGGGGGTCGGGGGCTCACTAATAAGACCCGCAGGCCCCGTGGTGCTGTGAGGGGAGACTCGGGATCCTGTTTCCACTGTCCTGCTGGCAGCTGGTCTGCGGGTTTCTGTCCTCCTGACTCTGTCCTGAGGGGATGTTTGCGCCTGAGGTTCTGTGCGTCTGTTTCTTGCTTCTCCCAGTTGCCGGCCCAGACACGACCCCGGAGCCCCCAGGACCCTCCCTCTCCAGGGTCTGTGGCCGCGTCTCCTCCTCCATTTCCCTTCTTGTCATGGGTGTTTTCTCCCATTATTCCAATCGGGGCTCAGAGTTGGTCTACACTGTTTATTTTGCAAGCTCCACCCTTGCTGATCACTGTGTTACTGAGCTGTCTCTTCACTCGTTATTCCTTTTTTCTTGCTCTAAATTGTATTTCCTCCTTCTACTGGCATTGGATTCTGGTTTAGAATTATGGATTCTTTGAGTATTTGAAACCAATTTCTGAAGCAGTTTCCAGCAGTTTCTGGATAATTCCTTCAGGGACAATGTCCGTCTAATCACCGAGCCTCCCCGGTGTCCCCGTGGGTCAGGCCTGCTCTGTCCCTCCCTGGGGGGTGTTGGCCGAGTCACAGGCTCTGGCCACGGGTCGTGACTCCACCTGCTCTGTCTCTGAGGGGACGTGTCTCATTCCATCCCCCACGAGCCACCGTCGGGCCGCGGGGTCGTCACGGTCTCCCCCGGGAACGTTTCTCAGGCTCTCCCCGGGCGGACAAGTCCCACTTTGGGGCCCCTGTGCCCGGGGACGACACAGACACGATCCCCACGGTCACGACGTGTGGCACCTGCTGTTCACTGTCCTCTGGGGAAAAGCGGGTTCACATCCTCGCGTCTGCTCCTCGGGTCCCGGGTCCACATTCACACAGGCGCCCTCACACCCTCCATGCCCTGGGCTCCCCAGGGCCCCCACACTTTCCATGGGCTGCTCCTGCCCCACACCAGTCCCCCCCCCCTCGGTGGCCCCAGTTCTGCACTCAGACGTCCAGGTTTATTTCCGCTTTGGTTCCTGCTGCCCCTTTGCCTGTTTCTCTGTCTGCACACGGAGGTGCCGACAGCGTGTGTCTTTCTCCTGCACTCGCTGCTCTCAGCGCCGCCTCGCGGGTCCCCCACGCTGCTGCCAACGCGGGCGTCCGTCCTGCGCGACAGCCGCGGGCTGCGCCGTGAAGAAGCGCCTCGTGCTGCAGAGCCGTCCGTGTCCTCCTCGCAGGCGGTTCCCCCCGGCTGTGCCCGCAGGGCCGCGTCAGCACAGGGGAAGGCCAGGCCAGCGCCCTCGGCACGGCCCAGGGGACGTCCGCGTGGCCTGGGCGCCCGAGACCGGGGAAGCCAAACGATGTTAACACATGGGGCGTCAACGAATTAAAATGGTTCCGGGAAGGAAAGAAACGGTCAGAAACACAAAGACACCGGGGGGTCCTGTGGCTCGAGTGGCTCAGTCTCTGCACGATGCAGCTCTCCACAGACACTGCAGTCCCAGTGCGATCCCCACACAGGGAGCTACCCGCAGGGGCCGCAGACCCCTCCTGTCTCCCCGCTGCTCCCCTCAGCAGTGGATTTCAGTAGAGCTGACTGTTCTGCTCCCCACTCTGTCTCTGGGGAGTTTTAGCGCCCCTGTACCTTTGCCCTGCACCCCAGGTCTTGTATGCATAAATAAATAAAACTTTAAAAATACACAGAAGACACCAATTAATGAGACACAAAGGCACAGTTCAAGATACTTGTTTTCCAGACTAGTTAGATGGAAACCTTGAATTCTGCAAAAGCAGACGCATGGAAATGAGAATACTAGCCACAGACTCAGGGGTGAAGCTCACGTGGCATGCATGTGAGACATGTCCGTTATGATGCATGAACACAAAAGAAAAGGCACAACAAAAAAGCAACCATGCAACTGAAATGACACTTTAGGCAAAGGGCAGACCCAAAACATAAAGATCTCAATGAGAAGACCCCACAGAGCACGTGTGAGCACCAGCACCTGGGCCTGCGTCCCACAAGTAACAGGGGCTCAGTGTCACCAGCTCTGGCCCTAATAAGGGACCTGCTCATCGTGCGTCATGACCCCACGTCCCAGGACCCTCCCCGGCTCCTCTGCCCAGACCCAGCCAGAGCTGCTATATAGCAGGACACATGCAAATAGGGCGTCCCCTGCTGCTGAAAACCAGCCCAGCCCGCCCTGCAGCCCGCACAGGAGCCCAGCCCGCACCCAGGGTCCCCTCGGGTCAGCACGGACGCGGACACTCGCCATGGAGCGTGGGCTGAGCTGGCTGCTGCTCGTGGCTCTTCTAGGGGGTGATTCCTGGAGGCAGGATCCCTGAGGGGGTGGGCAGGAGGGGGAAGCAGTGGGCGAGAGCCATGTCCTGATGGGCTGTGTCTGTGTTTGCAGGTGTCCAGGGTGAGGCGCAGCTGGTGGAGTCTGGGGGAGACTTGGTGCCGCCTGGGGGGTCCCTCAGACTCTCCTGTGCAGCCTCCGGATTCACCATCAGCAATGCCTACATGCACTGGGTTCGCCAGGCTCCAGGGAAGGGGCTGGAGTGGGTTGCATACATTGATCCTAGTGATGGTGAAACAAACTACGCAGACTCCGTGAAGGGCCGATTCACCATCTCCAGCTACAACGCCAAGAACTCGGTGTATCTGCAAATGAGCAGCCTGAGGCCCGAGGACACGGCCGTGTATTTCTGTGCGAGAGACACAGTGAGGGGAGCGGGTGTGAGCCCAGACACAAACCCTGCAGGACGGGGGGCGGGGCTGGGGGTCCACTGGGGCGTGTCAGGACCCCAGGGGCCCAGGGACACCGGGAGGCCCAGCAGGCTCAGAGCTCAGAGCACAGCCTGGGAGCAGGTGCAGGGGTGGGGGGCAGGGGCTTCCTGTCTGGGGCTCCCTCTGCAAGACCCCAGCTCCCCAGGGCACCGTTGCTCTCCTCTGAGAGGCTCCCGCTCCCCACATTCCTGGGGAGCCCCAAGGAGGAGGTGACTCTGTCTGTGCACAGGTGAGACCCTCCAGGGACGAGACCCTCACCTGTCCAGGTGTCTGTTACTTACTATTACTAGGGGGACCCGGGGAGGGCGGGTGTGGCCCAGACACAGACCCTGCAGGACAGGAGGGGGCAGCACCCAGGCCCACCACCAGGGGGCGCTCCGAGCTCACAGCCCTGGACTCAGCTCATGGCTGTGGGGGGACATGGACAGGGACAGGACCTCCAGCCTCGAACTGCCGTCCAGGCCGACCCCTGCCCTCTCCTGGTGGGTGTCCATCCCTCTGTCCTCCTTGGGTCCAGCCTGGGGTCACTCCCCTGTGCCATGGGCTGATAACATCTGTGCCTTTGAAATGTGTCACAACAACTGATTGTTCTGGTCCCGAGACCCAGTGGGATCAGATCACTGTGGTGTCCACACCCCTGTCACCAGGTTCTAGGGGTCCCCAGGAAGGCCGGTGGGGACTCCTGACCAAGTGTCCTGCATCCAAGCCCCGGGAGCTGAGCCCTGACCCCGTGTTTGGACGGGCCCAGGCAACTGGCGGGGACGGGAGGTCTGAGGACTCTGCGTGTGTCTCTGTCCTGGCCGGACCCAACTTCTTGTCTGAAAGGCCCCTGGTCAGCTCTGGGGTCCCGGGTCTCCCGGCCTGACCTCTGGTGTCTGTGACGGGGGCACCCGCCACGAGAGCTCTCGGGTGGACCCTTCTCTGCAGAGTCTCCCGGGTTCCCAGGACTGTTGCTGCTCAGTGTCTTGTGTGTTTCTCGCTGAACCTCACGAAACTGTGACCTGCTGTGAATGTCGCTGTGGCATCGGGGTGCAGTGGGTCTGCGGACTGTGGGGTCAGTGCTCACTCTTCCAAGCAGGGGGACAGGAACATGTCCAGCCACTTGTCTCCCCTGTGATTCCCTCATTTTTCTCCTTTTCTCTCTAGGTTGTTTCTGCTCTACAAGACACTTTAGGTTCCACAACTGCTTCTTGTTTCCTTTCAAGGTCACCTGTGCTGTCCTAGGTGATGCATTAAATCTGTGAATGGCTTTGGGTGACGCGGCATTTCATGATGTCAACTCCCCCCAGAGCCGGGACGCCTCAGCATGTCCTGTGTGGTCTTTCGTGTCCACTGCACAGTGTCAGCGTCTGCACTGCACCTCTGTCCCCCCTGCTCAGGTCACTCCCCGGGGTTCCTTCCTGAGGGCGAGAGTGTCACTGGACCTGGACGCTCACTTCCCCTGACGTGCTGCTCCCAGGCAGGAACGCCGTGGGGTTCTGTGTGTCCACTCTGGACCCTGTCCCCTGGCTGTGCCCACTGGGGATTCCAGATGTTCTCTGTGTAGAATCTTCTGGATTCTCTGAGCACACGAGCATCTCGGCTGGGAGTGGTGACCCTTGACTTCCTCTCCCCAGGTCAGATCCTTTTGGTCTTTTCCTGCCCAGATGCTTCCCTGTGGACGTGCAGGACGAGGGTGAGTGACCGAGGTGACGTGGACGCCCGTCTTGTCCCTGGTCTTAGTGGGGACATTTCAGCTTTTCACCTTGAATGTGGCGGTGGCTGAGGGTTTCTCACCCTCAACTTTCAAAATATTCATCCAGTTCCTCTAATTCCAGTTTTGCAGAATAACCACCCTGGACTGTGACCAACATCGTCTCCAGAACCTCCTGGTTGTCTCTGGGATCCTCTCTGCCCCCAGGCTTGACTCTGGCCCCGGGGAGTGCAGAGACCGGGGCTGCGGGAGGGAGACGCATCATTCCTCACACAGGTCACGAGGTGCGTCGGGACAAGCTGCCTCCTGGGAGGGGTTCGTCTTTCTCCACTTTCCCGAAACAAACTCCTGTCGTCCTGGGAAGGATGCTCAGCGACGGGTCCCTCAGCTTGTGTCCATCCTCCCGCGGACTCTCAGGGAAACGCCGACTGTGCCCAGAGCCTGGTCCCGTGAGGCCCGGCCCTGCCCAAGCTGCAGAGAATCTGTGTTTCCTTCTCTCTCCGGAACTGCAAGACCCGCCTGGCTGGACGCCAAGGGACGCAGGGACAGAACCTCAGCAGTGGTGGCTCTGTTATAGGGCAGCCCTAATATTGAATTGGTGGCCTGGCTGTGGGTCCTCCCCCGCGTGCTTACAAGGGACTTATGAACACTCCACTGCAGGACACACAACAGGTTCATAAAAGGTTTATTTACAAGGGAAAAGGAAATAAGGAAAATGGACAACTCAGGGAGAAAATAGGGAAATAAAGTCTTTAATGCGTCCTACCCGATCCGCCGACCTGGAAACCCAAAGGCTCTCTCCGAGCTGGCCGGACGCTGCGAGCTGGCGGGGAGCCAACATGGGGGACCCCCCAAAGCCCACGGGTCTGGCTTTATCCCAACCTGGCTGCTGAACCCCACCCTCAGGTCCCAGCCACCTTCCCTTGGGTGGGGATGGGATTTGGGTTTCCCAGTGTCTTTGGCTTTGGCCTGGGTAGGGGGTGGAGCCCACGAAGCCTGCATGGAATCAGCTTTAGGACAGCCTTTTCCCCTAACAATTCCCCCCTTTCACTTTTTTTTTTTTTAAAGGTAATCCTTTTTTCTTTTTTTTAATAGAGGCATGTTTTTATTTATTTATTTGTTTGTTTGTTTGTTTTGGTTTATACAAGCACTGGGTACAGTCAGAAGCGCGGGAGGGTGAGAGAATTCACCAGAGTCAGAGCGGGGAGCAGAGCAGGCAGAGGGACCGAAGGACACTGCTGAGGGGAGCAGCGGGCGGCAGGAGAGGTCTGCGCGCCATGTGGGACCCTCCTCCGGTGGCCGGGGAGCAGCCGGGGATCGAACCGGCGCCGCAGAGGCCGCGGGCAGCTTCGCAACCCAGCGCTCAACCGCTGCGCCACTGGGGAGGCCCCCTGCTTTCACTTTTTGCCGACATTTCCATGGTGATGAAGATGGAATATATGGACGCTGGGATGCAGCCTCAAATGAACATTTTTATCAGGTTCCAGTGTGAAAGAAAATCAGTCCCTCCAGGTATTGTCCAGTGTGGAAAGCAAAAGTCCTCCATTCCTGGAAAAATAGTTCAACAGTCCAAGCCAAAAAAAAAAAAAAAAAAAACATCCGGAGGCATTAGCCCAAACAAGACAGCAGATATGTCAAAATCACAGGGAAAAAAATCTTAAAATGGTTTAACTTACGTAAAACACAAATTTTCTCAACCTTGATCCCAAACTTTTAACAGAATATCAAAAGTTTGCAAACTAAATCTACTTTTAAACCATTTTTGCTATTTTTGCATAAAATCCCAGGGCAGAGATAACTAACAGCAATTTTTAGCTGGCTTTGTTGAAATACTCCATGCAGGATCAGAGCGAACCGTTGGCATCCGGTCCGTGTAGGCTTCAGGAGCAAAGTGGGTCTCCTCAGACTCCACCTGGGCTTCCTCTTCTCGAGGGCACCAGGGCTTTCCGTTGGCCGGGCTGCCCAGTCCTGCCCATGGAGGCGGCTTCCTCACCTTCCTGGAGGTCTCTGGAACCCTGCAGACAAAGCAACAGGCTCTCCTCTTCTTGGTTCAGCTCTGTTTCAACTTTCTGGAAGAACTCCACGCAAAGCCACACAATCAAACTCACGTCCAATTTTTTGTCTAAGCAGACAAAATCCTTGTGGAAGCTATGCAAAAACAAACTCTGAGATAAGTAGCAAAAAATTACTACCACGATGTGTATGCTGTGTTGGTATCAAGGGGAGAGAAAATGTGACAAGTTAGCTTTGCTGGAAAAAAAATTGCAACCTTGCTGCAGATGCTGGTTACTCAAAACAAAACAAAACAAAACTTTGTGGATTCAGGACAAAATGCATAAAAAATTACCAGTATTATGTCAAAGAAAAATTTAGTAAATGTCAGGTGTATTTCCAGGTCTATTCAGTCCTTTGTAGGAAAGTTTTTACCCTCAACAGCTCCATCAATAGGAATCTGTTGAGACCTTTTCTCCCTGTATTTCCAGAAACCATTTCTGTAGATGTGAAACAATTGAATTACACAATATGACAAGGTGACACTCACCACTGACAGTTTACATACATACCAGACACTGAGAGGTTTTTATACACATTTTAGAAAACCGCTGTTAACATTCTGTACCTGCCAAAGTTTCACCATTTTCCCAAGTGACAAAGCTTCCCTTCCAGGTTTACTCCATTAGGTAAAAGCCAAACAGAACAAATTCATCTAGTGCCTTCCCAGGAGGAAAGGGAGAAACTTCGTGGCGTGTCCCAGGAGCTCTACTGAGGTTCCACAAAATTTCCTTGCATCAGCCAAACGACAGGCCACCAAATTTGCACTTGAATTTAGATTTCTGGAAATTTTTGCCATAAAGATCAGAAAAATAACAGAAACACAATATTAATCTCTGTGAAGGCACCGGCTTAGTTCAGGAGCACAATGTTGACAATCAAACCATAACCTCTAGTTTTTCTCATAACTGGAGACTCTTTTTTTTTTTTCCTCCAACGTCTCTGGGCACCACGTGTACCAATTTGTCAATCACTGGAGGCCAAGACAGTCAGATACAAGGACATACAGACAGACAACATATAGACACACAGAGCTCTGTAGTTACCATTCATCACGCGTGGGATGTCTCACACAACTGCAGTTTCACTGACAGGCCAAAGCAACAAAAAAACAAGCGGAGAAAAAAACCTCAAAGTAAAAAAACCAAAAAGTTAAAAGGGAATAACAAAATCAAGATTGAAAACCTTTCTATGGAAAAAAAATACTGGCAGCATCTGCATGATCCTAGATGTTATTTCACGTCTCCTAGACTTTGGAAGGAAGAAGATTGGTGAGAGCATGTTGTTTGTTTTTTTTTTTTTTTTTCCTCAGGGTTTCTTCAGAAAAAATGAGTCCTTGGCTGTCCTGCAACAATAACTGGAAAAGAAGTCAGTAACATTCAAGTTTTTGTCTGTTTCTTCAACAAATATCTCAAGTCCTCAATGGGTTCACAAGGCCAGTGGGACTTCGTCTCTGGGTCACTTCCTCCTGGGGCTTTCTTAACTCTGGAATGATGTGCCCAGGGTTTTATGCCTGCAAGTTTCAGAGGAGTATGTGTGCTCAGCAGAACGTCCTAGGGACCAGTCCATTTTTCTGACAGCTGGTTTTGGGCATCCCCGCTCTGCCAGGTCTTCAGTAAGACCAGATCTCCAGGTCTGAGGGATGCAATGGTTGACCAGGAGGCATAGGGATCCTCGAGGCTGCAGAGTTGTGAATTACTGCCAGAACCTCCTGGATGTGTTTCACATATGGTGGGATCCGGCAATCTTGTGCTATGTCTGGACTGGCTTTCAGAACGGAGGCCTGGAAGGGTCTTCCGAACACAATCTCAAAGGGGCTTCCTTGTAGCCCACTTCTAGGTGCCACTCTTATGCGGAGGAGGCAAGGGATAGTACCTGGTGCCAAAGAAGTTGTGTTTCTTGGCACAGTTTTGCCAAGGTTTTCTTCAAGGTGTGGTTCATTTTCTCCGATTGTCCAGAAGACTGCGGTCTCCACGCAGCATGCAATTTCCAGCTGATCTGCAACGCACTGCTCACTGCGTGAGTGACGTCAGAGACACATGCCGGCCCATTATCACTCTGGATAGAGTCTGGCAGCCCAAAGCGAGGGATTATCTCCTTCAGCAGCTGTTTTGCAACCTCGGAAGCTTTTTCCGTCTTTGTGGGAAATGCTTCCACCCACCCCGAGAACGTATCCACAAAAACCAAGAGGTATTTGAAGTTGCCTGTTGTTCTAGGCATTTGTGTAAAGTCCACCTGCCAGTCCTCAAAAGTACACTTGCCCCGATATTGAACCCCAATGGCTTTGGGGTGGGAGTCAGTCTTGGGGTTATTCCTGGCACATAGTTCACAACCCCGGGTGATCCGTTGTGCTATTCTATGCAAATATGGTCCCTTCAAATATGGGCGCACCGTTTCTAACAAGGCATCTCTCCCATAGTGAGATCCTTCGTGAAGATGTTTTAGCACCGGGTACACCAGGGCCTCCGGGAGGAGGATCACCCCATGGGAGTTTACTCTCCAGGTAGAGCTGGGGTCCAACTCAGTAAATCCCCACGCACGAGCTCTCTCCTCCTCCCGCTCGGTGTACTCAGGGCATACTGAGTCAGGTCCACAAGAGGGATGAGTGCACCCTGGAGGGCAGAGCGGGCAGCGGCCTTAGCCACCCGTTCGGCTGCCCTGTTGCCCTTTGCCATGTCAGACCCACCCTTTTGGTGGCCAGGACAGTGCATCACAGCAACAGCTGATGGTAAAGCCACTGCCTTTAACAAGGCCAGGATTTCCAATGGGTGTTTGACAGCCTTGTTACTAGCGGTAAGAAGACCCCGCTCCTTCCAAATGGCCCCAGGCATGTGGAGAATCATAAAGGAGTATTTTGGGTCAGTAAATATATTGACTCTTTTACCTTTTGAGAGCTCCAAGGCACGGGTCAGGGTTATTAATTCGGCTTTCTGCGCTGATGTACCTGCCGGGAGAGCCTTGGCCTCCACGGTGTTCTGAGCGTCACCACTGCATATGCGGCACATCGACGGCCTTGGTCCATGAAGCTGCTGCCATCTGCAAATAGCTCCCACTCTGGACCCGGCAGAGGCTGGTCAGTCAGATCTGGTCGGCTGGCATACACTGTGCCTATGGTTTCTAAACAGTTGTGGATTAAAGTGTCATCCTCAGGTCCGTCTGCATTGCTTGGAAGCAGTGTGGCGGGATTCAGGGAGTTAGAAACCTGCAGCTTCACATGAGGATTGTCCAGCAGAGCTGCTTGATATTTTCCCATTCGCCCGGCGGTCAACCAAAGTCCACCCTTCCGCTCCAGCAATGTCAAGCCCTGATGTGGCACACACACAGTGATGGGCTGACCCAAGGTAAACTTCTCCGCCTCATGTAGGAGTCACAAGTGGCAGCCACAGCACGCAAGCATGGAGGCCATCCCTTGGTGGTGTGGTCCAACTGTTTGGACAGATATGCAACGGGCTGCATTTCTGGCCCCAACAATTGGATGAGCACTCCTAGGCCAACCCCCTGTCTCTCATGCACATAAAGTCTGAATGGCTTCCTAAGATCCGGAAGCCCCAATGCTGGTGCTCAGATCAACTTTACTTTTATTTCATCAAAAGCCTTTTGACATTCTGGGGTCCAAGACAAAGGTTCAGAGTCCAGGCCTTTGAGAGCATCATATAAGGGTTTTGCTATTAGTCCAAAATTAGGAATCCAAACCCTACAAAACCCAGCCATACTCAAAAATCTGTGCAACTGTCACTGGTTACTGGGGATTCTAAGGGCTGAAATTACCTGTTTTCTTTCCGTCATCAGGCTCCGTCTGCCTTTCTTGATTTCAAACCCCAAATACGTCACAGTTTGTTGGCGTATCTGTGCCTTGTTAGGTGACACCTTGTAGCCACATTCTGCCAGGTTGTTCAGTACCACTACGGTATTTTCCAGACAAGATTCGTAGTCTGCACTTGCAATCAATAAATCATCTACATATTGCAATAAGACACCCTGGTTTAGTTGAACCTTCCTGAGATCCCTGGCCAGTATTTCCCCAAAAATAGTTGGGGGGTTCTTACACCCCTGTGGAAGCACAGTCCAACAACACTGGAGAGTGCTCTGGACTTAGGGTCCTGCCACTCGAAGGCAAAAAGCCGTTGATCCTGGACATCTATTGGGATACAGAAAAAGGCATCCTTCAGGTCTAATACCGAAAACCACCCAAAGTCACCAGGTATGGCGGTTAATAGGGTGTAGGGATTAGGCACAGTGGGATGTAAATCCTGAACCATATCATTAATGGCCCTTAAATCTTGGACAAAACGGTACTCGCCTGTATGGGGTTTCTTCACTGGCAGAATCGAGTGTTGCATGATGGGTGGCAGAGCCGAGTGAGTCCAGATTGAAGGAACCTTTTCAATACTGGCTCCATTCCCCACAAGGCCTCCTCCTTTAAGGGGTAGTGCTTCCTCCTCGGGGTTCTGCTCCCCTCTATCACTTCTATCTTTACAGGCTCTGCATTTGTCGCACGTCCTGGGGTTCCATCAGCCCATACCCATCTACTTACTCTTTCAACAATTTCAGGAGGTAAAATTTCACCTTTCGGTGGAGCATCTTGAGTAAGCAACATCCGGAAGAGCAGAGCATGCTCTGGAGGCACCTGTAGGTGAAGCCTCTGATGTTTTGGTGAGAATATAATTCGTGCGTTGAGCTTACTTAAAAGGTCGCGACCAAGGAGAGGGATTGGACACTCTTCCATGTACAGGAAGCTGTGCTGGAGCTGTGTGGTGCCCGGCCGGCACTCCAGAGGTTGCAGGAAGGGTGTCTGTTGTGACCTCCCTGTAACCCCAATGATTGCTGCAGTCTGTTTGCTCATTTTAGTTAATTTTGAATTCAAACCTGAGTATGTCGCTCCAGTGTCCACCAAGAAATCAATGAGACGATCCCCCACAGCGAGGGTTACGCGAGGCTCTGAGGGGGTTATTCTAATGGGCTTCTCTAGATCTAGTGGAGCCCCCGGGCTCCACTTTTTATACAGATCCAACATCGCCGTTCCTCCATTGTTAGGGTCCCATCCAGGATCTCTCTCTGGGACAACCACCTCTGGCTCTGGGGACTGCCTATCCTGTTGGTGGAGTCGGTCAGCCTCCTCCCTGGCTTTCCTGAATACCATCCTCTGCTCACCCAGAGTTAATAAAGTATGCAGCCTGGACTGTATATCTGCCCAGCTAGGGCGGTGGGAGACGAAGATAGAGGCAAACAAGTTCGCCATCCTCTTGGGAGCCTGCCGGTACGGGGAACAGAGCTCCTCCAAGTTAGGAGGTCCGCAGCACTGAAAGGATGGTGCGACCAAAAGTACCCAGCAGGTCTCCCGTGTTCATTTAAGCCACCCATTGGCATCTGGCGAAGGGGAAACTGTCCTGCCTCAGGGTGATCCTTCTTGCCAAAATGGGTGCCGAGTCTAGTGTGGGGAGGAGACGCCATTTTAGTGTCCTCCCCAGAGGGCAGTGGAGGCTGTGCAGCCTCAGGGGTCTGCACGGGAGGGGCCTTGCCACGTGGAAGAGGATTTTGTCCTGATATATTTAAAGTATTTAAAATATGATGCTCCTCCTCTTCTAACTCTGCTCGCTGGCAGTCCTCATGGGAAGGGGAAGGTCTATCCTTTCTCTGTGCCATCAGCCGAGCCTCCGCCATATCCAATTTATGTGGGGCGGCCTCTATCCTGTCCTGCATACTTTTAAAGGCTCGATCTTGTATGCTTTTATAAACTGACTCAAAGATGTTACGGTTCTCATCCCTCATGCACTTAATAGTCAAATCAAAGGCCTGATGTTGTTGTTGTATGGCCACGTTAAAAGCCTGGACTTGTTGTTGCATGGCTAAGTGAAGAGCCTGAATGTGTTGTTGCACATTCTCAGCATGTGAAGTAGAACATCTGCCTCTCACAGAAACAAGAATGTAGCAAACGGCGCTTACACATATTACCAAAAAACACCCAGAAGCACGGACTGTAAAGGGATGGCTTGTAACCCACCCATGTATGGACACAATAGTGAAATCACGTGCCATGCACCAGGCTTCATCAAATTATTTATATTCATGAAACTGGCGGTGATATTTAATGGAAGCAGGCTGCTCAAATTCAAGGCCGGAAGGAAACTGAAAGAACTCAGGCTAGGGATGAAACTGTATAGGCTCATGGTTGAGGCCATAGTTGAGTCAAAAACGCACCCACAAGGGCTGTACGCACAGGGAAAAAACAGACTTTTCAGGACTTGAGACAAATATGACACTGCGAGTCCTGCAGAACTAGTGCGCTTATGGTGACCAACGCCAGGAATGTTACTTTGGGCTGGTCCACCGCGGGTGTAACTTGGAAACCACGCTGGGCGCCAAACTGTTGTAGAGCAACCCCGATACAAAACTGGGTGCCTGACTGTGGGTCCTCACCCGCGCGCTTAAAAGGACTTATCAGTGCTCCACTGCAGGCACACGCGAAAGGTTCATAAAAGGTTTATTCACAGGGAAGGGGAAATGAGGAAATGCACAGCTCAGGGAGAAAAGTGGGAGACAAAGTTTTAAATGAGTCCTACCCGATCCGCCGATCTGGAATCCCAAATGGCGCTCTGAGAGCTGGCGCGAGCCAGGAGCCGTGAAGCCAGCAGGTGAGCGAGAGAGCGAGCCCCCCACCAAGGCCCAAGTGTTTGGTTTTTATACCCAACCTGGCTGCCCAACTCCACCCTCAGGTCCCAGCCACCTTCCCTTTGGTGGTGATGGGATTTGTCTTTCCCAATGTCCTGATGGCTTTAGCCTGGAGTGGGGGTGGTGTCCACAAAGCCTGTATGGGATTAGCTCAGGACATCATTTCCCCCTAACACCCCCCCCCCTCGGTGGCCCCAGTTCTGCACTCACACGTCCAGGTGTATTTTCGCTTTGGTTCCTGCTGCCCCTTTGCCTGTTTCTCTGTCTGCACACGGAGGTGCCGACAGCGTGTGTCTTTCTCCTGCACTCGCTGCTCTCAGCGCCGCCTCGCGGGTCCCCCACGCTGCTGCCAACGCGGGCGTCCGTCCTGCGCTACAGCCGCGGGCTGCGCCGTGAAGAAGCGCCTCGTGCTGCGGAGCCGTCCGTGCCCTCCTCACAGGCGGTTCCCCCCGGCTGTGCCCGCAGGGCCGCGTCAGCACAGGGGAAGGCCAGGCCAGCCCCTCGGCACGGCCCAGGGGACGTCCGCGTGGCCTGGGCGCCCGAGACCGGGGAAGCCAAACGATGTTAACACATGGGGCGACAACGAATTAAAAGGGTTCCGGGAATGAAAGAAACGATCAGAAACACAAAGACACCGGGGGGCCCTGTGGCTCAAGTGGTTCAGTCTCTGCACGATGCAGCTCTCCACAGCCACTGCAGTCCCAGTGCGATCCCCACACAGGGAGCTACCCGCAGGGGCCGCAGACCCCTCCTGTCTCCCCGCTGCTCCCCTCAGCAGTGGATTTCAGTAGAGCTGACTGTTCTGCTCCCCACTCTGTCTCTGGGGAGTCCATTGCCCCTGGACCTTTGCCCTGCACCCCAGGTCTTGTATGCATCAATAAATAAATTCTTAAAAATAAACAGAAGACACCAATTTATGAGACACAAAGGCACAGTTCAAGATACTTGTTTTCCACACTAATTAGATGGAAACCATGAATTCTGCAAAAGCAGACGCACGGAAATGAGAATACTAGCCACAGACTCAGGGGTGACACTCGCGTGGCATGCATGTGAGACATGTCCATTGTGAAGCATGAACACAAACGAAAAGGCACAACAAAAAAGCAACCATGCAACTGAAATGACACTTTAGGCAAAGGGAAGACCCAAAACATAAAGATCTCAATGAGAAGACCCCACAGAGCACGTGTGAGCACCAGCACCTGGGCCTGCGTCACAGCAAGTAACGGGCTCAGGGTCACCAGCTCTGGCCCTAATAAGGGACCTGCTCATCGGGTGTCATGACCCCACGTCCCAGGACCCTCCGCGGCTCCTCTGCCCAGCCCCAGCCAGAGCTGCTATATAGCAGGACACATGCAAATAGACCGTCCCCTGCTGCTGAAAACCAGCCCGGCCCGCCCTGCAGCCCGCACAGGAGCCCAGCCCGCACCCAGGGTCCACTCGGGTCAGCAAGGACGCGGACACTCACCATGGAGCGTGGGCTGAGCTGGCTGCTGCTCGTGGCTCTTCTCGGGGGTGATTCCTGGGGGCAGGATCCCTGAGGGAGGGCAGGAGGGGAAGCAGTGGGCGAGAGCCATGTCCTGACGGGCTGTGTCTGTGTTTGCAGGTGTCCAGGGTGAGGCGCAGCTGGTGGAGTCTGGGGGAGACTTGGTGCCACCTGGGGGGTCTCTCAGACTCTCCTGTGCAGCCTCCGGATTCTCCTTCAGTAGTTATGACATGAGCTGGGTCCGCCAGGCTCCAGGGAAGGGGCTTGAGTGGGTTGCAGAAATTAGTTATGGTGGTAGCACATACTACGCAGACTCCGTGAAGGGCCGATTCACCGTCTCCAGAGACAACGCCAAGAACTCGCTGTATCTGCAAATGAGCAGCCTGAGGCCCGAGGACACGGCCGTGTATTTCTGTGCAGGAGACACAGTGAGGGGAGCGGGTGTGAGCCCAGACACAAACCCTGCAGGACGGGGGGCGGGGCTGGGGGTCCACTGGGGCGAGTCAGGACCCCAGGGGCCCAGGGACACCGGGAGGCCCAGGAGGCTCAGAGCTCAGAGCACAGCCCGGGAGCAGGTGCAGGGGTGGGGGGCAGGGGCTTCCTGTCTGGGGCTCCCTCTGCAAGACCCCAGCTCCCCAGGGCACCATTGCTCTCCTCTGAGAGGCCCCCGCTCCCCACATTCCTGGGGAGCCCCAAGGAGGAGGTGACTCTGTCTGTGCACAGGTGAGACCCCCCCAGGGACAGGACCCTCACCTGTCCAGGTGTCTGTTACTTACTATTACTGGGGGGACCCGGGGAGGGGCGGGTGTGGCCCAGACACAGACACTGCAGGACAGGAGGGGGCAGCACCCAGGCCCACCACCAGGGGGCGCTCCGAGCTCACAGCCTGGACTCAGCTCATGGCTGTGGGGGGACATGGACGGGGATGTGACCTCCAGCCTGGACCTGCCTGCAGTCTGACCCCTGCCCTCTCCTAGTGGGTGTCCATCCCTCTGTCCTCCTCGGGTCCAGCCTGGGGTCACTCCCCCAGTGCAATCTGCTGGTCACATCTGTGCCTTTGAAATGTGTTAGAAAATCTGATTCTATGTTTTGGATCCGAGACCCAGTGGGATCAGATCACCATGCGGTGCACACCCCTGTCACAGGTGCCAGGGCCCCCAGGAAGGCCAGTGCTGACTCCTGACTGAAGGTCCTAGATCCAAGAAGGAGGTGACTCTTCTGTACACAGGTGAGACCTCCCCAGGGACGAGACCCTCGCCTGTCCAGGTGTCTGTTACTTACTATTACTGGGGGGACACGGGGAGGGGGCGGGTGTGGCCCAGACACAGACCCTGCAGGACAGGAGGGGGCAGCACCCAGGCCCACCACCAGGGGGCGCCCGAGCTCACAGCCCTGGACTCAGCTCATGGCTGTGGGGGGACATGGGCAGGGACGTGACCTGCAGCCTGGACCTCTCTCCAGTCTGACCTCTGCCCTCTCCTGGTGGTTGTCCATCCCTCCGTCCTCCTCCGGTCCTGCCTGGGGTCACTCCCCTAGTGCCATCTGCTGATAACCTCTGTGCCTTTGAAATTGTCAGGACAACTGATTATGTGTTCTGGTCCCGAGACCCAGAGGGATCAGATCACTGTGGTGTCCACACCCCTGTCGCCAGGTCCCAGGTCCTCCCGAAGGCTGGTGGGAACTCCTGACCAAGTGCTCTGGATCCAGGCCTTGGGTGCTGACCCTGACCACGTGTGGGGACGTCTAGTGGCAGCTGGCAAGAACCGGGGTTCTGAGGACTCTGCGTTTGTCTCTGTCCTGGCCAGAACCAACTCCTTCTCTGAAAGGCCCCTGGTCAGCTCTGGGGTCCCGGGTCTCCAGGCCTGGCCTCTGGTGTCTGTGACGGGGGCACCCGCCACGAGAGCTCTTGGGTGGACCCTTCTCTGCAGAGTCTCCCGGGTTCCCAGGACTGTTGCTCCCGGATTCCCACTAAGACGACACTGAGTCCTCCCAGGCCCTGAACAGAGGCCTCAGCAGGAAGTGAGTTGCGGTGACACGTGTTTTCCTCCACATGTGAAAAGCTGAGGCAGCAATTAAATACAAAAAATGCTAGTTACCCTTGTCAAGTTCCTAAAATATTTCATTTCCCAGGTTTCTGTGTCCTCACCTCCTCCTTAGTTTACATTCCAATGATCCCCCAGGAAGATGGGCCCAGGAGAGCGTCCCTCGCTCACACACACCTGAGTCTCCGTCCCCCACGAGGGCTGAGGCCTCACAGCTGTCACCACGCAGATGCTCAGAGGCTGTCGGGACAGTAACTTCTCTGTGTCCGTCTATGACACTATTTCCTCAATGTCCACTCACGGTGCCCTGTGCACCAGGCCCTGCACACCTGAGCTACCAGGACATGAGCTTCCATCATGGAGAGACACGGCGGGACTTAAAGGTCATGGGCAACTGAAAGATGGGACAGGTTGGGAGCAGAGACATCACGTGCTGACGGACAGGGAGGGTCAATCCACCTAGTGGCTGTCTTGCCTCAGGGCCCCGAAATCCGGAACCACACCTCAGGGAAGCCACACTGGGCAGAGGGAATAAAATGGGCATTAACCACACACCTCCCTGCTGTCACGTGTCCTAATGCCGCGCCCTGTGCACACCTGCCCACAGGTGAGACGCTGACCACACAATATCCTCTGCTGATGTTTGAGGACTTCACACTGTTCTCAGCACTGGCTGAGCAACCCCTACTCACCCACAGTGCACACGGGTCCCGTTTCCACAGAAGACCCCACAGAGCACGTGTGAGCACCAGCACCTGGGCCAGCGTCCCAGCAAGTAACAGGGGCTCAGGGTCACCAGCTCTGGCCCTAATAAGGGACCTGCTCATCGTGTGTCATGACCCCACGTCCCAGGACCCTCCCCGGCTCCTCTGCCCAGACCCAGCCAGAGCTGCTATATAGCAGGACACATGCAAATAGGGCGTCCCCTGCTGCTGAAAACCAGCCCGGCCCGCCCTGCAGCCCGCACAGGAGCCCAGCCCGCACCCAGGGTCCCCTCGGGTCAGCACGGACGCGGACACTCGCCATGGAGCGTGGGCTGAGCTGGCTGCTGCTCGTGGCTCTTCTAGGGGGTGATTCCTGGGGGCAGGATCCCTGAGGGGGGGCAGGAGGGGAAGCAGTGGGCAAGAGCCATGTCCTGACGGGCTGTGTCTGTGTTTGCAGGTGTCCAGGGTGAGGAGCAGCTGGTGGAGTCTGGGGGAGACTTGGTGCCGCCTGGGGGGTCCCTCAGACTCTCCTGTGCATCCTCCGGATTCACCTTCAGCAGCAACTACATGAGCTGGGTCCGCCAGGCTCCAGGGAAGGGGCTTGAGTGGGTTGCATACATTTATCCTGATGGTGGTTACACAAACTACGCAGACTCCGTGAAGGGCCGATTCACCATCTCCAGAGACAACGCCAAGAACTCCCTGTATCTGCAAATGAGCAGCCTGAGGCCCGAGGACACGGCCGTGTATTTCTGTGCGGGAGACGCACAGTGAGGGGAGCGGGTGTGAGCCCAGACACAAACCCTGCAGGACGGGGGGCGGGGCTGGGGCTCCACTGGGGTGTGTCAGGACCCCAGGGGCCCAGGGACACCCGGAGCCCAGGAGGCTCAGAGCTCAGAGCACAGCCCGGGAGCAGGTGCAGGTGGGGGGCAGGGGCTTCCTGTCTGGGGCTCCCTCTGCAAGACCCAGCTCCCCAGGGCACCATTGCTCTCCTCTGAGAGGCTCCCGTTCCCCACATTCCTGGGGAGCCCCAAGGAGGAGGTGACTCTGTCTGTGTACAGATGAGACCTCCCCAGAGTTTAGACCCCTCACCTGTTCTCACACAGGGGATGCTCCATCTGTCTGCAGGTGACGGGGTCTCAGGGGTGAATCCCTGAGGTCTCCTGAGAAGCTGTTGCGTCACTGACATGTTCTTTCCAGAGGGAGACATGGTCCCACAGAGTCTAGTGCTTTGTGTCCAACAAGAAAACCCAGGGGACGGTCCTATTTGCATGTCTCCTGCTATTTAGCAGCTCTGGCTGGAGTCTGGGGACAAAAGGCCTGGGGGTTCCTGGGGACTTTGGGGTCATAAGACATGATGAGCAAAAAGGAGGCAGGGCAGCACCCATGCCCACCACCAGGGGGCGCTCCGAGCTCACAGCCCTGGACTCAGCTCATGGCTGCGGGGGGACATGGTCAGGGAGTGACCTCCAGCCTGGACCTGCCGTCCAGACCGACCTCTGCCCTCTGCAGGTGGGTGTCCATCCCTCTGTCCTCCTCAGGCCCAGCCTGGGGTCTCTCCCCCAGTGCCATCTGCTGATAACGTCTGTGCCTTTGAAATGAGTCAGAACAACTGATTGTCTGTTCTGGTCCCGAGACCCAGTGGCATCAGATCACCGTGGTGTCCACACCCCTGTCACCAGGTCCCAGGGACCCCCAGGACGACCGGTGTGTCTGATGATGAGGCTCTAGGATCCAGGACCCAAAACTGAGCCATGAGCCCTTGTGTGGAAGGTCTCTTGGCAACCGGAGTGGACGGGGGTCTGAGGACTCTGCGTGTGTCTCTGTCCTGGCGGGACCCGACTCCCTGTCTGAAGGCCCCTGGTCAGCACTGGGGTCCCGGGTCTCCTGGCCTGACCTCTGGTGTCTGTGACGGGGGCACCCGCCATGAGGGCTCTCGGGTGGACCCTTCTCTGCAGAGTCTCCCGGGTTCCCAGGACTGTTGCTGCTCAGTGTCTTGTGCGTTTTGGATAAACTTTATTCAAACTTTGCTCCATGTCTGTGAGGTTCTGGTGTGTTTCATGGGGACGCAGTAAGTCTGTGGATCTTCCAGCAACGGGTCCAGGAACAAAGCTCCCTCCTCTGGTGTGAGTGTGGAATGTCCAGCTCTTTTTCTCCTGGGAGAGGCCTTTAGTGTTGTCTCTCCTCTGGAGATTGTTTTGTCTCCTCACGACCTTTATATATCCATGTACTTTTTTTAAAAAGATGTATTTATTTATGCACACAAGATCTGGGGCACAGGCCAGAGATGCGGGGGTGAGAGGACCCACCAGAGACAGAGTAGGGATCAGAACAGGCAGCCTGAGTGAGAGACACTGCTGAGGGGAGCAGCGGGGAGACAGGAGAGGTCTGCTGCGCCATGTGGGTAGCTCCCTGGATGGCTGGGAATCGAACTCATGCAGCAGAGGCTGTGCCAGCTTCATAGTGCTGTGCTCAACCCTTGCGCCACCAGGGAGGCCCTCACAGCTGTCACCACGTAGATGCTCAGAGGCTGTCGTGACAGTAACTTCTCTGTGTCCATCTATGACACTATTTCCTCAGTGTCCACTCACAAGGCATCCTCTTGTATTTGGGGACATCACACTAATCTCAGCACTGCCTGAGCAACTCCCACATACCCGACAGTGCACATGGGTCCAGATTGCCTTAGAAGAAACCACAGAGAACTTGTGAACACAAGCACCTGGGCCTGTGTCACAGCAAGTAACAGGGGCTCAGGGTCACCAGATCTGGTGCAGGGGTGGGGGCCAAGTCTTCCTGTCTGGGGCTCCCTCTGCAAGACCCCAGTTGCCCAGGGCACCATTGCTCTCCTCTGAGAGGCTCCGGTTCCCGACATTCCTGGGGAGCCCCAAGGAGGAGGTGACTGTGTCTGTGCACAGGTGAGACCCCCCAGGGACGAGACCCTCACCTGTCCAGGTGTCTGTTACTTACTATTACTGGGGGGACACAGGGAGGGGGCGGGTGTGGCCCAGACACAGACCCTGCAGGACAGGAGGGGGCAGCACCCAGGCCCACCACCAGGGGGCGCTCCGAGCTCACAGCCTGGACTCAGCTCATGGCTGTGGGGGACATGGACAGGGATGTGACCTCAGCCTTGAAGTGTCCTCCAGACTGACCCCTGCCCTCTCCTAGTGGGTATTCGATCCTCTGTCCTCCTCACGTCAGTCTGGGGTCACACCCCCAGTGCAATCTGTTTATGTCTGTGACTTTGAAATGTGTCAGAACAACTGATTGTCTGTTCTGGTCCTGAGACCCAGTGGGATGAGATCACTCTGCTGTCCTCACCCCTGTCACCAGTTCCCAGGGGCCCTCAGGATGACCAGTGGGGACTCCTGACTGATTCCTCGATCCAGGCTCCGGAAGATGAGTCCTACCCCATTAGGGGACCATCCCCAGGCAGCTGGTGGGGACAGGGCCTCTGAGACACTGTGTGTGTCTCTGTCCTGGCCGGACCCGACTCCCTGTCTGAAAGGCCCCTGGTCAGCACTGGGGTCCCGGGTCTCCTGGCCTGACCTCTGGTGTCTGTGACGGGGGCACCCGCCATGAGAGCTTTCGGGTGGACCCTTCTCTGCAGAGTCTCCCGGGTTCCCAGGACTGTTGCTGCTCAGTGTCTTGTGAGTTTCTCGCTGAACCTCACGAAACTTTGCTCCTGTCCCGTGAAGAAGGACACTGTGTTTCAGGAACGGGGGACAGTGCAGACTTTGGGGTCCGGTGCCCACGGACACTGTTCCCTCTTCCATGCTGACTCAGGGTGTTCCCAGCTCTGTGTCTCCCGGGGAGGCCTTTATTTTCTCTTTCTCTCAAGAGGGCTTGGCCTCTTCCAAGCCTCCTCTGCCCCTGTGAAGTGACAATTGTCTTTCTGTGTCCTGTCAAGGGGCCACTGTGCCCTCCCAGAGACTGCAGTGGTCCCCGGAGCGCACGGGGGCCGGGGCCCTGTCCACGCGGTCAGTGCTCGTCGCAGGGCCCGGGACTCCCCAGGCCTCGTCTCTTACGTCCTCACGACAGAGTCTCACCGTCTCCTTGTGCGGGTCCTGCCCCCTTCCATGTCACCCAGGGTCTCCTTGTTCTGGGGTGACGGCAGGTGGGGTGTTCTCCGCCCTCCCTGTCTCCTGACAGGTGCCCGCAAGCAGAATTCCCCGTGTTCTGTGTGTTCCTCCTTCTCCTGCCCCACGAGGATGTCACTGTGATGCTCAAAAAACCAGCCCCAACCCAGAGAGGAAGGAGGAGCCTCACCTGAGAGACCCCAGATGTGCTCATCATAATCCTAATCATCCAACCCCAGGCTCCTGCTGAGATAACGAACAAGGCCAAAGGAAGCATCGCCCCATGTCCAGGGGAAGCAGCTCTGCCCCCTGACAGTTCCTGACCCCTGCCCCCTCATTACCTGCCCACATCACAGCTGACCATGGGATCCCCACTGCATGCAGGGGGACTGAAATGGGCATTAACCACACACCTGCCTGCTGTCACGTGTCCTGACACAGCTCCCTGTGCACTCCTGCCCACAGGTGAGACGCTGACCACACAGACCTCCATCCCCTCATGTTCAGGAAACTCACACTGTTCTCAGGACTGGCTACACAACCCCCAAACACCCCACATGGGTCCTGTTTCCACAAAATACCCCACGGGGCACGTGTGAGCACCAGCACCTGGGCCTGCGTCCCAGCAAGTAACAGGGGCTCAGTGTCACCCGCTCTGGCCCCTAATAAGGGACCTGCTCATCCTGTGTCATGACCCCAAGTCCCAGGACCCTCCCCGGCTCCTCTGCCCAGACCCAGCCAGAGCTGCTATATAGCAGGACACATGCAAATAGGGCGTCCCCTGCTGCTGAAAACCAGCCCGGCCCGCCCTGCAGCCCGCCCAGGAGCCCAGCCCGCACCCAGGGTCCCCTCGGGTCAGCACGGACGCGGACACTCGCCATGGAGCGTGGGCTGAGCTGGCTGCTGCTCGTGGCGCTTCTAGGGGGTGATTCCTGGGGCAGGATCCCTGAGGAGGGGGCAGGAGGGGGACGCAGTGGGCGAGAGCCATGTCCTGACGGGCTGTGTCTGTGTTTGCAGGTGTCCAGGGTGAGGCGCAGCTGGTGGGTCTGGGGGAGACTTGGTGCCACCTGGGGGGACCCTCAGACTCTCCTGTGCAGCCTCCGGATTCACCTTCACTAGTTATCCCATGAGCTGGGTCCGCCAGGCTCCAGGGAAGGGGCTCGAGTGGGTTGCGAGTATCAGTGAACGTGGTAGTGACATATACTACGCAGACTCCGTGAAGGGCCGATTCACCATCTCCAGAGACAACGCCAAGAACTCGCTGTATCTGCAAATGAGCAGCCTGAGGCCCGAGGACACGGCCGTGTATTTCTGTGCAGGAGACACAGTGAGGGGAGCGGGTGTGAGCCCAGACACAAACCCTGCAGGACGGGGGGCGGGGCTGGGGGTCCCCTGGGGGGTGTCAGGACCCCAGGGGCCCAGGGACACCGGGAGGCCCAGGAGGCTCAGAGCTCAGAGCACAGCCCGGGAGCAGGTGCAGGGGTGGGGGGCAGGGATTCCTGTTAACACAAAGATTGAAAGGGGTGTCTGAGCAGATCTGAGTGGGGCAGACAATGAACAGCGATAGTCTGAAATCTGGTTTTCAAAGGAATATGCTGAAACAACAGTACAGTGAGAATATCAGTGGATATGGGAAAACATCAGGGATGTTCCACACCCCTCATGAGAAAATAACTGCTGGAAACCACAGTGAAAACAAACTCACTCTCATCCCGCGGACACGAGCGTCTCCACAGAAAAGGCCGGAAGATCCCAACACGCCTCACGGTCATAACAAGCTCCTCGAGCAAGGGCAGTTCCCCAAGTCATGGTGGACTCAATGCGACGATCCTGAGACTTTCAGGTTGTTCCTTGGTGGCTGCAGATGCCAAACCCTGCGTGGACGGTGGATTTGCACACCCTGGAGAGTCAGCACAGGAGACGAGCAAATTCAACCATCAAATCAAAATTAATCACGGACATGATGTAAAATGTGAAAGAATCAAACCCTGACGGTGAACAAGGAGAAGACTTTTATGTCGTGGGGTGTGGGCAGGACCCTGGGGTGGCACCACAGAAATGACCCAGTTCCAGCAGGAATTGTTTTCTAGACGCGTCACATCAAAACTGTAAACTCTGCAGAAGCAAATGACTTAACAAGAGGATGCGAGCAACAGCCCTGGGGTGATGACGGGGTGTGATCGTGGGAGATGTGTCCATTCCAGAAAAGGCCACAATTTTCCGATGAGCTTCAGCATCACACAGTGAGTGTTGGCGCCAGGGCCCGTCTCGGGAACACACGCCTCAGGGGTTTGAAACACGTGCCTTCCAGCACGACTGATTATGAACCGGTTTCCAATATTCTCCACGTCCTCCAATGTGTAACCAGCCACCCTTGAGAGACCTGAGGGAACGGAGCCCGGCACACGTCCCCACTAGAGCAGGCCTGAGGCGCCCCGAGGCGAAATGGTCCGAGAGAAGCACCCCACATGCTGTTCCCGTGGCCCCGGGGCCCCGGGTTCTGTATGGGAACTAGGAGGCCGCCCTCAACCTCCCGGTGCCCGCCGGAGCCTGGTGTCGTCGCCGGGCGTGACCTCCTGAGTCTCGGCGTGGGCAGCACCTGTGTCTGTTTTCTGAATGACGCGTCCCTCGGGAAACACGCGGCCGTGTTCATGTGCCGAGCAGCCACGTCCACACAGACGGGAGAACTCAGAAAGGGCTGGGCCCTGGCTGATGATCAAACACAAGGTCTGACACGATGGAAAAGGGAAATCACAGGATGGCGGATGTGACGATCACATCAGGAATTTCTGATGCATCAATAAGGGCCCGCGAGACCCTCAGTAGGAGACACTCGCGCCCCGTCCAGGGTCTGTGTCTCCTCATTCCCCTCCCGTCCCCTCCCGTCGCCTGGCGCCGCCTCGTCCTTGTGGAACCCGGCCCGGTGGGAGCTGGACTGCGGCAGAGGAGAAGCCTCCGTCTCTCCCCTTGAGGTGCTGCTGGGTGGGCTGGGCACACGGTCTTCCTCCTGTGGGGGCGTCACCTCCGCGCGTCTCCCTGGGAGACGTGACCATGAACGGGGTGAGTCTCGTCAGCTGCCTTCTCTGCAGCGGCTGATCTGGGCCGTGATTTCATCTCTATCTGCTGAGATGGAGAATGACCTGGACGGACCGTCCACGTCCATCCCTCCCGTGTCCTGGAGTGAACACCCCTGGGTGCTGTCAAGGCTCCTCTCAGTGTGTCGTTCATTTTGTTTCCTAAGCTTTTTTTGAGGATTGTTTTGAGGATTTTGAGGATTTTTGCGTCTGTGGGGTCGGGACGCGGGTCTGCGGTGTCTCTGCCGGGGTGACGTCCTTGTCTGTCTCGGGGTCGGGACCCCGGGGGCCTCTGGACCTGCTCCTGCAGCGTGGCCCCCCGGGTCCCTGCGGAGAGCAGGAGGCTGCACACGCGCCCCCCGCAGGCTCTGCCAGGCTGGCTCGGAAGACCTGCACGTCCTGTTGTTTGTTCTCTTGGAGACGCTGATTCCCTCTCGATGCTCTGGCTTGTTCTGTTCGGGTCTCACCTTCCCGACTCCCTCCTGGACGTGTGTGTGACTCTAGGATTCTGTCCATTTCCTCCGGCCTCGCCAATCTGTGCAGACACACGCGGAGCCTCCCCGACCCTCCGTGGTCCAGGTGCTCATGTCACTTCTCCTCACGCTTCCCTGACGCTGCTCACGAGAGTCTCCTCCACATTTCCAAGGAGAGCGTGCATTTGGCTGACTTTCTCCATCCCCAGCTTTTCTCAGACTGCTCCTTGGAGATGCCTCTTTCACCGGAGCTTCGTTTTTCCTTTTTTTAAAAGATTTATTTATTTATATATACAAGAGCTGGGGTGCAGGCCAGAGGTACAGGCGGTGAAAACACTCCCCAGAAGCAGAGTGGGGAGCAGAACAGGCGGATCAGCAGAAACACACTGCTGAGGCAGCCGCGGGGGGACAGGAGAGGTCTGCCGCGCCCTGGATCAGGGCTGGGGATGGAGCTCATGCCGCAGAGGCTGCGGACTCCTTCCCAGTGCCGTGCTCACCCCTTGCACCCCCCGGGAGGCCCGAGCTTCACCTATTTCTAGTCCAACTTTCATTATGTCCTTCCCTCTCCTGGCTTTAGGTTTCAATGGCTCACTTTTGAGTGGCTGCATCGCTGTGATGACGGATTATTAATTTGAGCCTCTCTGGCCTGTGGGTGTCCTGCCTGTCTGTCCGGCCCCGTGTGTGGTGTCTCCTGGGTCCCCGGGCCTGGAGGGCGCGAGTGCATCCTCCTGTTCTCGTGGCCCAATATGTTTCCTTGTTTCCTCTCCCCACGGACCAGGCCTCGGCCAGGAGTGCCTCCCGCGGTCCCCACAGACGAAAAGGTTTTCAGACTTTCCGTGTGTGGAAAATTCCCAGTTTCGTGCCGTGGTGACCAGAGAAGTCACTGACATGACGTCGGCTGTCACCACTGTGTGGACGCAGGAGAGTTACATGTTGATGGAGCAGAGGCGGGTTTACCTCTGTGCCTGCCCCGAGACCACAGCGTCACACCTCGACACGTGTGTCCTCCCGCGCCCGCCAGCGCCGGGGCCAGCACCCCTCACGGTCCAGGAGTCCCTCCCGCCCCTCCAGACACCCCACGGGGCCTCGTCCTGCAGGAGATGTCAAGTGTGTGCTCCAAGCCTGGGCTCGGGTGACGCTTTGTCAGGTTCTCTGGGACCCCGCGTGAGGGGGGCTCCCGCCTTTGCCTTCAAATTCCAGCCTGTTTCCCGCGGGACGGTCGCCGCAGTTCCACCCTGTGTGGCAAAGCAGAGGATTCCTTCCCTTCCCAGGGAGACAGGATCATGTGATTACCCTGTTCCCTGCACCAACCACGCCGCTGTCCTTGGGCACATACGTGCCTCCCATGACCAAGCGTGTCCGTAGGGCTGCAGGCATCAAGGCACCAAGTAAAGTCTCCACACCCCCCAGTGTACATCTCATGGTGTCTGTGGGACTGTCCTCCAGTGGCAGGAGAAGGACAAATGAACATAAATAGGATTAGATCAAAATAAAAACATTCTGGAGAGAGAAAGAAATTATCCGTATAACAAAGACATCTCACAGGATGGGAGATAATATCTTTGCAAAACACGTCTGACAAAGGGCTGACCCAGAACATACAAAGATCTCAGGCAGGAAGACCCCACAGAGCACGTGTGGGCACCAGCCCCTGGGCCTGTGTCCCAGCAAGTAACAGGGGCTCAGTGTCACCAGCTCTGGCCCTAATGAGGGACCTGCTCATCGTGTGTCATGACCCCACGTCCCAGGACCCTCCGCGGCTCCTCTGCCCAGACCCAGCCAGAGCTGCTATATAGCAGGACACATGCAAATAGGGCGTCCCCTGCTGCTGAAAACCAGCCCAGCCCGCCCTGCAGCCCGCACAGGAGCCCAGCCCGCACCCAGGGTCCACTCGGGTCAGCACGGACGCGGACACTCGCCATGGAGCGTGGGCTGAGCTGGCTGCTGCTCGTGGCTCTTCTAGGGGGTGATTCCTGGGGACAGGATCCCTGAGGAGGGGGCAGGAGGGGGAAGCATGGGCGAGAGCCATGTCCTGACGGGCTGTGTCTGTGTTTGCAGGTGTCCAGGGTGAGGCGCAGCTGGTAGAGTCTGGGGGAGACTTGGTGCCGCCTGGGGGGTCCCTCAGACTCTCCTGTGCAGCCTCCGGATTCACCTTCAGTAGTTATGGCATGAACTGGGTCCGCCAGGCTCCAGGGAAGGGGCTTGAGTGGGTTGCAGTTATATGGTATGATGGCAGTAAGCAATACTACGCAGACTCCGTGAAGGGCCGATTCACCGTCTCCAGAGACAACGCCAAGAACTCGCTGTATCTGCAAATGAGCAGCCTGAGGCCCGAGGACACGGCCGTGTATTACTGTGCGAGACACACAGTGAGGGGAGCGGGTGTGAGCCCAGACACAAACCCTGCAGGACGGGAGGGCGGGGCTGGGGGTCCACTGGGGCGTGTCAGGACCCCAGGGGCCCAGGGACACCGAGAGGCCCAGGAGGCTCAGAGCTCAGAGCACAGCCCGGGAGCAGGTGCAGGGGTGGGGGGCAGGGGCTTCCTGTCTGGGGCTCCCTCTGCAAGACCCCAGCTCCCCAGGGCACCATTGCTCTCCTCTGAGAGGCTCCCGCTCCCCACATTCCTGGGGAGCCCCAAGGAGGAGGAGACTCTGTCTGTGCACAGATGAGACCCCCCAGGGTCGAGACCCTCACCTGTCCAGGTATCTGTTATTTACTATTACTGGGGGGACCCAGGGAGGGGCGGGTGTGGCCCAGACACAGACCCTGCAGGACAGGAGGGGGCAGCACCCAGGCCCACCACCAGGGGTCGCCCCGAGCTCACAGCCCTGGGTTCAGCTCATGGCTGTGGGGGGACATGGACAGGGATGGGACCTCCAGACTCGAGCTGCCGTCCAGTCTACCCTCTGCCCTCTCCTGGTCGGTGTTCATCCTTGTGTCCTCCTCGGGTCCAGCCTGTGCTCACTCCCCCAGTGCCATCGGCTGATAACGTCTGTGCCTTTGAAATGCGTCAGAACAACTGATTGTCTGTTCTGGTCCCGAGACCCAGTGGGATCAGATCACCCTGGTGTCCACACCCCTGTCACCAGGTCTCAGGGTCCCCCAGAAAGGCGGGTGTTGTCTCCTGAGAGAGGATCCTGGATCCAGGCCCCGGGAGCTGACCCTGACCCCGTGTGGGGACGTCCCCTGGCAGCTGGCAGGCATGGGGGGGTCTGAGGACTCTGCGTGTGTCCCTGTCCTGGCTGGACCCGACTCCTTGTCTGAAAGGCCCCTGGTCAGCACTGGAGGTCCAGGGACATGACCGGCCTTCGGGTCTCTATACCTGTCTTCCAGGGGCAGCAGGCTGACCCTGCTCCGGGGCCCCACAGGTCGGTTGGGGTCAGGCTGCTGGGCGGCAGGGACATGGCCTTTAGTCATGTTGCTCATGAGCCAGGAACTGCTGGACTCGGGTCCACTGTCCGTCAGAACCAGGGGAGCCTTGGCGGCCCGGCTCCTGCTGACGGCCCGTGGTGGATGGTCACTCGCCGGCACAGGAGTTGGGCAACGGCGGGGCTGGAAGCCTGGGCAGGAGCCGGTGCCCCAGGTGGGCGGCGAGATCTCCCCGGGGATGGGGGGCAGCAGACGCCAGGGCCGAGGGACGCGTCCGGAGACGCGAGTCCAGAGACGCCTGGGCGGGCGCCCCTGGGAGCTGCGGGTGGCGCCTCCCTGTGCTGGCTCCGGGGCCTCTGTCCATCTGTGGGGTGAGCAGCCCCCCAGGCGCAGGGAAATGGGCTGCCGTGGGCGGGGGTGACAGGGGTGACGAGGCACGAGCTACAACCAGCTCTGAGCTCGCGGCTCACGCTCACCCTGGACAACTCCAGGAGTGAGTTCACTCAGCAGCGAGCAGTCGAGACTGAGGACACGCCGCGTGGGACTGTGGGGGACACACAGTGGGGAGCCGGGGTGGCCCAGACACACCCCCTCCAGGACAGGAGGGCGGCTGGGGGCGCCGGGACCGGCGGGGCGCAGGGCCCCGGGGTGAGATCAGGACTCCAGGGGCTCAGGAGACTCCAGGGAGCCGGGATTTCCGCGTTGAAACTTTCCCAGTTGCTATATGAGAAGGGAACACGCGTGTGCGAGCGGATCTGAGGGGTCAATGACTGTGTGAGTCTGAACTGTGGTGTCCACAGAAACAGCCCAAGCAGCAGTGCAGGGACCACGTCAGCAGAGGCGGGAGAGTTCGAGGAGACCCAGCACCTGCTCTCATGATCCTCCCCGGACACGGAGAACACAGGTGAGTCTTCACCTTGTGGATGAACCTCCAGACACCAACGAGCAGGACCTCCCGGGATGGGACCCACTAGCGGCCTCTTCCCGAGGGCGGGAAGGAGCCTGGTCCGCTGTGTCCCTCCCCGTCAAATGGTGCTGAGGTCGGAGCCCAGGCAGTGAAGCAGACAGGAAAGCAGACAGAGGGGACGCGACACAAAACCGTCCGTCCACAGCGGACACGAAGTCTCCGTGGGACATGCAGGACGGTCCCCCGGCGCCTCGCGGTCAGCAGCAGCGGGGAGCACGGCTGACGCGCAGGCTCGTCTGCAGGGTCCACCGTCACGACGCAGCTGCTCGTCTCGTCCTCGTTCTGTGGAGAAGGTCACACGAGGCTGACAGGACATAGAGTGAAATAATGTTGCTGACGCACCAGCTCGAAACCACACGCTCAGGGCACGTCTCACGGCATTCGTAGGATCTTCAAGAGAAAACTGGGGAACTGGAGACGGAAAACGTGACCCTAAGTCCCCGGGGAGGGGCCCCCACGCGCGGGGAGGAGCCTGCATGTTGCGCACGTGTGGGTCACCCCAAGAGACCTGGAGATTTAATGCACAGCCAGGAAACCCGACAGGCCTCAGCGGGGGACGTGGCCCACCTGATCCAGGCCCCCCGTGGACCCTGGATTTGCACGCGTGACAGAAGGTCGTGTGGGCACCAGCCAGGGCCACCGACTCCATCAAATGCATCAGAGACACAAACGCCAAAGGCAGAGGAGTCCCCCTGACAGGCCGCCCGGGAGAGAACGTCCATTTCCGTGCGTGGGGACCTGAACTGGGGGTGCGGCCGAGAGGCCCGTTCAAGAAAGACTTGCTGTCCCGCTCCCGAGAGGAAACAGTGATTCTGCTCAAGCAAATGTCATTAAACGGAGAACCCGACACAGAGACGCAGAGATGAGGAGCCAGTGGGGGCACGTGAGTGAGGCCGTGACCACAAACACACACACAGTCTGAGATCAGCCGAGAGCAGCCAACCCCGTGAGAACTGGGCCCGGGTCGTCACCCCCCACAGACACACGGGGTCTGGACCTGCACGTCACGGCCCTGACGCGGCTTCTCCCCGTCTCCGTGGGCCTGTCGGGGTCTCCGTTTCCCTCCCTACTGAATGGGAGGAAATATTTTAAAGGTAACACATCTGACAAAGGACTGACCTAAATATACAAACAACTCAGGCAGGAAGACCCCACAGAGCACGTGTGAGCACCAGCACCTGGGCCTGCGTCCCAGCAAGTAACAGGGGTTCAGGGTCACCAGCTCTGGCCCCTCATAAGGGACCTGCTCATCGTGTGTCATGACCCCACGTCCCAGGACCCTCCCCGGCTCCTCTGCCCAGACCCAGCCAGAGCTGCTATATAGCAGGACACATGCAAATAGGGCGTCCCCTGCTGCTGAAAACCAGCCCGGCCCGCCCTGCAGCCCGCACAGGAGCCCAGCCCGCACCCAGGGTCCCCTCGGGTCAGCACGGACGCGGACACTCACCATGGAGCGTGGGCTGAGCTGGCTGCTGCTCGTGGCTCTTCTAGGGGGTGATTCCTGGGGCAGGATCCCTGAGGAGGGGCAGGAGGGGAAGCAGTGGGCGAGAGCCATGTCCTGACGGGCTGTGTCTGTGTTTGCAGGTGTCCAGGGTGAGGCGCAGCTGGTGGAGTCTGGGGGAGACTTGGTGCCGCCTGGGGGGTCCCTCAGACTCTCCTGTGCAGCCCCCGGATTCACCTTCAGCAGCTACTGGATGATTTGGGTCCGCCAGGCTCCAGGGAAGGGGCTTGAGTGGGTTGCATACATTAATGGTAACGGTGGTAGCACAAACTACGCAGACTCCGTGAAGGGCCGATTCACCGTCTCCAGAGACAACGCCAAGAACTCGCTGTATCTGCAAATGAGCAGCCTGAGGGCCGAGGACACGGCCGTGTATTTCTGTGCGAGAGACACAGTGAGGGGAGCGGGTGTGAGCCCAGACACAAACCCTGCAGGACGGGGGGCGGGGCTGGGGGTCCACTGGGGTGTGTCAGGACCCCAGGGGTCCAGGGACACCCGGAGGCCCAGGAGGCTCAGAGCTCAGAGCACAGCCCGGGAGCAGGTGCAGGGGTGGGGGGCAGGGGCTTCCTGTCTGGGGCTCCCTCTGCAAGACCCCAGCTCCCCAGGGCACCATTGCTCTCCTCTGAGAGGCTCCTACTCCCCACAGATTACGGAGACGCCAGCATCCACTCTTGATGAAATTCCTCCCCGAAAAGGGGAAAGAAATTTGCCCTCTTCACCTCGGTCTATGAAACCTGCCGACACCAGCAGCCGGACAGTCACTGCATCGGGACCCGCCAGAGACATCCCTGCTCAGGGCGGGAGGAGCCTGGTCCCTTCGCCTCTCACTCAACACCGAGCTGACCCCTGCGCCGAGGCCGTGAGACGACGACGGGGAGGAGGACACAGGCGGACAGAGACGGATTCTCTTTCCTGCAGACGACGCGGACGTCCCCAGAGAAAAGGCAAACGCTGCTCTGTGGGAAGAAGCCACTGCGGCCCCCTGAGTTCCAGGTTCATTTTCTAATTAAATTTTCTCACCAACACCCAGTAGACCCGTTAACGTGACAATCAACGTCAAAGATGCTTTTCCCATTGAACACGCTCCAGGGAAAATACCTCGGCTTGAGTCTCCCGTCCTGTCCAGCCGTGTGACGACAGCACAGAGACCCCGACAGCGACGTCAGCGCCACCCCCCACGCGGACAGGGGCCCTCGGGGACGGAGGAGCAGACACCCCTGACGGGAGGCGCTGCCCCAGGGAAGTGTAGACGCCACGCGCAGCTCATCCAGCCCCAGCCGCTCCTGTGGGTTGGGGGAGACAAAGTCATTCCGGAGCCCCGTGGACAGACCAGGGCCGGGTCAGCGCACCCTGAGGGACGAGGCTGGACCTGGCCTGCCCCGCTCAGCCTCTGCACAGCTCCGTGAGGAGGACCCCAGGGGCTGCGGACAGAGCAGGCCACGAGGACCAAGGGACACGGAGGAAGCCCAGGACAGACCCACGGACACGCTGTCAACTTATGGTTTCAAGAAGCACACGGGGCCTCCCCGGAGGCCCAGGGGTTGGCTCAGCCCCGGGCAGCATCCGCAGCCTCTGCAGCCCGAGCCCATCCCTGGCCAGGGAGCTGCCCACAGGGCGCGGCAGACCCTCCCATCTCCCCGTGGCTCCCTCGGCCGTGGGTCTCGGTGGATCCGCCTGTGGTCCCCACTGTGCCTCTGTGAATCCTCTCACCCCCGCGTCTCTGGCCTGCACCCCAGCTCTTGTGGGCACAAATCAATAAATCTTTAAAACAGAAAGGAGAAAACGCCACACCGTGGGTCACACGCGGAGTTTTGAAGAAAAGGCGAAG
This sequence comes from Talpa occidentalis, assembly GCF_014898055.3. Taxonomy (NCBI): domain Eukaryota; kingdom Metazoa; phylum Chordata; class Mammalia; order Eulipotyphla; family Talpidae; genus Talpa; species Talpa occidentalis. The sequence goes on from NW_023601104.1 coordinate 102,885,320, forward strand.
GGACACCTGGATTTGCCCTGAGAAAAGTCAGCCCTGGCGGAGCAACACTCTCCCGAGTGGAATCAAAATGCCTCGTAGACAAACGTAAAAGGCAAAAGATGGGAACACGGAGAGGCGACCTGGCCAAACTTCAATTTCCCTCAGTGTGGACAAAGCTTGAGGTGGGGCCCCCAGAAAGCACAGTTCAGGAAACGACTACACTGTAGACTCTTCCAATGAAAACTGTCAGTTCCACAAAAGCAAATATGAAAATCAGGACACAAGCAGCACCAGCAGCACAACTGACAGGACGGGCTGCAGATTTAATCCTCAATAATCATCACTGCCTGAAAACTCGAGAGCTAGAAAGACATCACCTGATCACACACACGCCAAACCCTCAACCCTCTCCCCCCACAGACACGCGGGGTCTGGAGCCTGCACGTCACGGCCCTGACGCGGCTTCTCCCCGTCTCCGTGGGCCTGTCGGGGTCTCCGTGTCCCTCCCCACGTCTGCTGCCCACAGGGGCAGCGTCTCTCTCGCTTCTCACACGAGGATCCTTCCCGTCTCCCCGATGTGTGACTTGGGGTCTCCGCGGGGTGTGAACCAACTTTGCTCAGACGTTGTTGAGGCTCCTGCGTCTGTGTTGATCGGGACGTTGTTCTGCAGTTTATCTCCTGGGGTGACGTCCTTGTCTGCTCCGAGGGTCAGCGTCATGCTGGCCTCGTACAGTGGACACTGCGGCCCCCTCCCCCTGGGTGTCCGGGTGACAGAGAAGGTCGGGCCCTAGTGGCCATGGAAGGGTGGAGACTCCCTGGAGACCCGCCGGCCTGTGCTTCTCTCTTTTGGATGCTCCTGATTCTCTTCAGTTCCGGGCCTGGGAGGGTCTGTCCAGCTTCTCTGTCTCTTCCGGACTCATCCCGGAATGTCTTTGCTTCTCAGGTTTTGTCCATTTCTCCAGCTTGTCCCGTCAGGTCACACGCGTTCCTCCCACGCAGCCTTCATCTCTTTGGGGCCACTGTCTGCTGGGGCCTCTCCCGCGTGTGGATGATGCGGGACGGCTGGTTCCTCTCCACGGTCAGGGTGTGTGTTTCCAGCATCTTCTCCACGTCCTCTGCTGCTCTGGCTGTTGACGCAACACATCGCAGCCCGCGGCGGCGTCCTCGGTGTCCCCAGGTGTCTGTTCAACCTCTCCTCGCTCCTCTCTCATCTGTTTCTCAGAATTTTCTCCCATTTTCTCAGGGAGGGAATAGATGTCGTCCCTTTTGTTTATTATTTTCGAGTACCAGCTTGAAAAATTATCATTGCTCAGTGAGCTTCTTGTCCACTTGTGTTTCGATTCATGCTGCTCGGGGATAATGTCCGATTGTTTATTTGGCTCTTTCTGGCTCATGCCAGGGTCCGGACCCCTATGGACGTCCCCTGTGCTCGGTGCTGGAGGGTCCACAGGATCCTGTGGTCGTGACTCCACCTGTTCAGTCTCTGGGTATAAAATAATTTACTATCCTTGTCACTAACCCAGTGGCCGGTCAGTGGAGCTGGGATGGTCCCACATATTACAGGATTTTTGCACTTCACTCAGGGCCATCCTGTCCTGTTCCTGCCGTGTGATTCCAAGTGGAAATTTCATACATTCCACAACTGAGCACAAGCCACTGTATAAACCTCTCGTTTTCTGAACCATCCTCTGTCCCCACAGGAAGACGGTTTCCACAAGGAGCCTGTGTAGACACGCCGCGGTCAGTGCAGGAGAAAGAAAAGTCACCCCACACCCTGACATCGGACGCTTGATAATGTGTGGACCCAGATCCAATGGGAAGAGAAGAAAATAAATGCATACAAAATGGTTACATCCAATAAAAGATTATTCACAATGAAGAAAATACCAGTAAACCCAAAAGGCTTCTCATAGATGGGAAAAAATTTTGGTAAATAACACAACAGACAAAGGATTGATATTACGACATATAAAGACCCCACAGAGCACGTGTGAGCACCAGCACCTGGGCCTGCGTCACAGCAAGTAACAGGGGCTCAGCGTCAGCAGCTCTGTCCAGGTTCTGTGCAGTCTCTTCAAAACAAGCCCCTAGAGGCTCAGGAGCAATAAAAACCAGGTGGATCAACACAGGGGAAATTGGGAGCTGGAAGACCTCCTAAGCCAAGGAGGATGCTGTTCCTCCTCAGTTTCCGCCTCCTGTCGGGCCCTTGGGCTGGGGGGTTCCTGCGTCCCCTCTGCACACTGGGCTCAGAGTCCTGAGGGTCACCTGACAATGGGCTGTTTGAGTCGAGACTCGGCAGGAAGGTGCTGTGGGCGGGTGAGGGTGTCAGTGGGGGACGGTCCCCCTGGGATAGATCCTTCCTCCACCCTGAACCCCAGGGGGTCAGACGCTTACCAGGGGCTCACAGCCCCTCCCTGCCCCACCCCACAGCACCTGCTCCTGACCCCCGTCCCCTCCTGTCCCGGGCAATGCTGGGGTCTCCCAGGGTGCCCTGTGCTGCGGGCTCAGCTCCACCCCAGGGCCTCTGCACAGGGCAGGGCTGGACACGCCCCTAGAGGAGACACGCTTGACCTGGACACGCCTGGAGGGTCAGCGGGCGCAGAGGGCACGTTGTGAGCCGAGCCGCGTCCTGACTCCAGCCAGGGGAGCCTGACGTGGGAAGATCCGTCCACGAACCTGCGGAGCCGAGTGCGGGTGAATGAATCGTGTCCGTGGAGAGACACGCGTGACGACACACGTGACGAGAAAGAGGAAGGAGGAGACGCCTCGGCTAGAAAACCGTGACCCGCAGAGTCGGGGCCTCCCGCCCACGGGCAGGGAACGGCCTGACGGGCAGCAGCGTCCGCCTCGCGCGGGAGCCGGGGCTGAGCTCCATCCCCCGAGGGTCCCCAACAGCCGACGGCACCAAGTCAGACTTTCCTGAACCCAAACAGGCGCCGTCCCGTGTGGTTGTGGGTTTCCCGAGGCTGAAAGAGTTTCCAGACAAACTTTCATCACGTTTATCCCCGCAGGAGCTCATGGTGGGGAGACCAAGGCCCGTCCTCCTGGCCCGGAGGACAGAGGGCAGGGCCACTGCCCACCCCGTCCGCGTCCCAGGCGGGGCCTGTCCCTGAGACGGGCCGTGAGGGCCAGACCGAGGCCGAGGGACCCGCGGCCTCCCCACGCGCAGGGACGGGCTCCTGCTGCGAACCCTCCCTGGTCACTCCCTGGGCTGGGCCCGGGCTCTGGTCACTCAGGTCAGGTCTCGGCGGAGTCGCGTCCAGAGAGGAGGAGCTGGTGGGTCTGGGTCTCTGCCCGCGGGGCTCCTGGGGAGGGTCAGGGCTGACCCAGGGGTGGGGGTGAGTGCAGGGGACTGAAGGGGACACCCCTTGTCCCAGGTGTCCTGTCCCTGGGGCAGCAGCGGGAGTCGGGCCGGGATGGTGACCCCCAGACCTGCCCCCACCTGTGCCGTCCCGGGCTCTGTCTCTTCCAGGGATGGTGGTCTGGATCCCCAGTGTCCCGGGCAGGGCAGGGTGGCTGGACGTGGTCACTGCAGTGGGTCACCCTGAGCACAGACGACAGCCCCGCTCCGGGCCCCTGTCCATCTCTGCTGCCCCGGCCCGAACCCGCTCTCCCTGCAGCTGAGCTCCGTGACCCGAGGACACGGCCGTGTGTGCTGGGGGGACCCGGGGAGGGCGGGTGTGGCCCAGACACAGGCCCTGCAGGACAGGAGGGGGCAGCACCCAGGCCCACCACCAGGGGGCGCTCCGAGCTCACAGCCTGGACTCAGCTCATGGCTGTGGGAGGACATGGACAGGGACGTGATCTCTAGCCTGGACCTGACGTCCATCCGGCCCCTGCCCTCTCCTAGTGGGTGCCCATCCCTCTGTGCTCCTCAGGTCCAGCCTGGGCTCACTCCCCCAGTGCCATCTGCTGATAACATCTGTGCCTTTGAAATGTATCAGAACAACTGATTCGCTGTTCTGGTTCCGAGACCCAGGTGGGTCAGATCACCATGGTGCCAACATTCCAGTCACCTGGTGGTCCCAGGTGCCCGGAGGACAGCCAGCGGGGACCCCTGATCAAGGTTCCTCGATACAGGCCCCGGGAGCGTAACCATGAGCCTGTGTGTGGATGGTCCCCTGGCAGGTGGCAGGGTCGGGGATCTTAGGACTCTGTGTGTGTCTCTGTCCTGGGCGGACCCCACACCTTGTCTGAAAGGCCCCTGGTCGGCTCTGGGGGTCCCGGGTCTCCTGGCCTGACCTCTGGTGTCTGTGACGGGGGCACCCGCCACGAGAGCTCTCGGGTGGACCCTTCTCTGCAGAGTCTCCCGGGTTCCCAGGACTGTTGCTGCTCAGTGTCTTGTGTGTTTCTCGCTGAACCTCATGAAACTTTGCTCCTGTCCCGTGAAGAAGGACACTGTGTTTCAGGAACGGGGGACAGTGCAGACTTTGGGGTCCGGTGCCCACGGACGCTGTTCCCTCTTCCATGCTGACTCAGGATGTTCCCAGCTCTGTGTCTCCGGGGAGGCCTTTATTTTCTCTTTCTCTCAGGAGGGTTTGGCCTCTTCCAAGCCTCCTCTGCCCCTGTGAAGTGACAATTGTCTTTCTGTGTCCTGTCAAGGGGCCACTGTGCCCTCACAGAGACTGCAGTGGTCCCCGGAGCGCACGGGGGCCGGGGCCCTTTCCACGCGCTCAGTGCTCGTCGCAGGGCCTGGGACTCCCCAGGCCTCGTCTCTTACGTCCTCACGACAGAGTCTCACCGTTTCCTTGTGCGGGTCCTGCCCCCCCCATGTCACCCGGGGTCTCCTTGTTCTGGGGTGACGGCAGGTGGGGTGTTCTGCGCCCTCCCTGTCTCCTGACAGGTGCCCGCAAGCAGAATTCCCCGTGTTCTGTGTGTTCCTCCTTCTCCTGCCCCACGAGGATGTCACTGTGATGCTCGACAGTTTCCTCTTGTGGAATCCCCTGGTCTCCCTGGGGGTGAGCATGTCCTCTGTGGGGGTGACGGCCGCAGTGTGTGGGGCCCGTCTGGTTCCTTGGAGTCTTTTCTCACCCAGACGCTCCCGTGGGAAGCCCAGGACGAGGCTGAGGGACAGGAGACCGTGGACGTGCCGTCCCGTCCCGTCTGGTCTGAGAGGGAGACTCAGCTTCTCCCGTGGACGTGGGGCTGGTGTGGGGGTGTCCCCTGCCGTTCTCAGAACATCTGTGCAAGTGGCTTTCATTCCCCTATTGAGGGAATTTCTACTCTAATTCTTTGCAATGTCGTCGCTAAAGTGCTCTGCGCGTCCCTGGGGTTCCTCCTGCCCCCACGCTTGGAACTGTCTCCCCGAGAGTCCAGAGAACCCAACTCCGGGGACGCGGAGACTCTCCTGACTCACAGACACGCCCGCGGGGAGCAGGAGCCTGTTTCCCCTGAGACTCCTTTCTCTCCTCCCGCGTCCCCCGCAGACGCACCCCCGGGGAGAGGACGTGCGGGGCCTGGACACCCCAGGTTGTTTCCGACCCTCTCTCTGACGTTCACCTTCACACGGACCGGCCAGGAAACAGGCGTCATGAGGCGCAGCCCTCCCGCCCCAGAGCGGAGATTGGGTCTCTCTCCTCCTCCGCCTCTCCCGGCCCAGCCAGCCCGAAAGCCCAGGAGTGAAGGACACGATCAGCGCCAGGGCTGGGTCTGGGCAGCCCCGTCTGCATCCTGCCCTGGGCCCCCTCAGGCGTCCCGACACCCTCGTCCCCACAGGCCGCAGCAGGCGCGACTCTGAGCACAGTTTTCTCCCTATTTTAAAGTCCATGACAAAAGATGCACGAACCCCACTCCCTCCTCTCAATATAAACCCCCTTATTCTCTGTCCTCCTTCTCCTTAGTTCACATCTGAGTGACCCCCAGGAAGATGGGCCCAGGTGAGGGTCCCTCCCCCACACACACCTGAGTCTCCATCCCCTATGAGGGTTGATGGACACAGTAACTTCTCTGTGTCCGTCTAAGACACTATTTCCTCAATGTCCACTCACGGTGCCCTGTGCACCAGGCCCTGCACACCTGAGCTACCAGGACATGAACTTCAGTCATGGAGAGACATGGGGGCCTTGAAGGTCATGGACAACTGATAGAGCCGACATGGTTGGCAGGGAGGAGGCAGATGACACCTCGTGTTGATGGATGGGGACAGTCCATCCACCCAGTGGCCAAACTGCCTCAGGGCCCCAAACTCTGGACGCCACCCCCTCAGGACAGCCACACTGGACAAAGATTTGAAATGGGCATTAACCACACACCTCCCTGCTGCCACGTGTCCTGACGCCACTCTCGGTTCACACCTGCCCACAGGTGTGATGTTGACCACAAGACGTCCATCATGTCGTGTTCAGGGACCTCACACTGTTCTCAGCAATGGCTGAGCAACCGCCACCCTCCCCACAGCACACACGTGTCCAGTTTCCACAGAAGACCCCACAGTGCATGTGTGAGCACCAGCACCTGGGCCTGTGTAACAGCAACTAACAAGAGCTCAGCGTGACCAGCTCTGGCCCCTAATAAGGGACCTGCTCATCGTGTGTCATGACCCCACGTCCCAGGACCCTCCCCGGCTCCTCTGCCCAGACCCAGCCAGAGCTGCTATATAGCAGGACACATGCAAATAGGGCGTCCCCTGCTGCTGAAAACCAGCCCGGCCCGCCCTGCAGCCCGCACAGGAGCCCAGCCCGCACCCAGGGTCCCCTCGGGTCAGCACGGACGCGGACACTCGCCATGGAGCGTGGGCTGAGCTGGCTGCTGCTCGTGGCGCTTCTAGGGGGTGATTCCTGGGGCAGGATCCCTGAGGGGTGGGCAGGAGGGGGAAGCAGTGGGCGAGAGCCATGTCCTGACGGGCTGTGTCTGTGTTTGCAGGTGTCCAGTTGCAGACATGGACCCCACAGATTCGAGCGCTTTGTGTCCAACAAGAAAAACCAGGGGACAGCCCTATCTGCATGTGTCCTGCTATACAGCAGCTCTGGCTGGAGTCTGAGGACAGAAGGCCTGGGGGGTCCTGGGGACTTTGGGGTCATAACACAAGATGAGCAATTGGGGGGCAGGGCAGCACAGAGACCCACCACCAGGGGGCGCGCCGAGCTCACAGCCCTGGACTCAGCTCATGGTTGTGGGAGGACATGGACAGGTCCAGGCTCCAGGCTGGACCTGCCGTCCATTCCGACCCCCGCCCTCTCCTAGTGGGTGTCCATCCCTCTGTCCTCCTCGGGTCCAGCCTGGGGTCACTCCCCCAGTGCCATCTGTTGATAGCGTCTGTGCTTTTGAAATGAGTTAGAACCACTGATTGTCTTTTCTTCTACGAGACCCAGTGGGATCAGATCACCATGCGGTGCACACCCCTGTCACCTGGGCCCAGGTGCCCCCAGGAAGGCTGCTGATGACCCCTGCCTGAGGGTCCTGGATCCAGACCCCGGGAGCTGAGCCCTGACCCCTTGTGTGGACGGTCCCCTGGCAGCTGGCGGGGTTGGTGGGTCTGAGGACTCTGTGTGTGTCTCTGTCCTGACCACACCCGACTCCTTGTCTGAAAGTCCCCTGGTCAGCACTGGGGGGTCCCGGTCTCCTGGTCTGACATGACACATGAACTGAGATTGGACAGAAAGGTGACGGGACACCTGGATTTGCCCCTGCGGAGAAGCTCATCCTGGCAGGACGACAGCCTCTCCAGGTACATACAATGGGCCGTGGACACAAATGTAAACACAGAAGATGCAACACGGAGAGGTGACCGAAAACAGAACATGTTTTCCGTGAGCGCGGACATGTCCTGATGTGTGCAACAGAAATCACAGCTCAAGACATAATTATTTTGTAGACTTTTAAATGAAAACTGCCCATGCTACAAAAGCAAATGTCATAAAAATGAGAACACAAGCAACAGTTAGAGAGGATGAAAGAACAGGATATATTGGAAAATTTAATTATCAATAATCATCACAACTCTGAAAACTCAAGAAGAAGAAAGACATCAACTCACTGACTGACATGCCAAACCCTCAACCCTCTCCCCCCACAGACACGCGGGGTCTGGAGCCTGCACGTCACGGCCCTGACGCGGCTTCTCCCCGTCTCCGTGGGCCTGTCGGGGTCTCCATGTCCATCCCCACGTCTGCTGCCCACAGGGGCAGCGTCCCCCTCGCTTCTCACACGAGGATCCTTCCCGTCTCCACGCAGGACGCTGAGCCGTGTGGGGCCCGCGGACGTCCCTGCCGGGGCCTGGCCTCGGGAAGAAGCCTCCGTCTCTCCCCTTGAGGTGCTGCTGTGTGGGCTGGGCACACGGTCTCCCTCCTGTGGGGGCGTCACCTCCGCGCGTCTCCCTGGGAGACGTGACCATGACGGGGTGAGTCTCGTCAGCTGCCTTCTCTGCAGCGGCTGATCTGGGCCGTGATTTCATCTCTATCTGCTGAGATGGAGAATGACCTGGACGGACCGTCCACGTCCATCCCTCCCGGGTCCTGGAGTGAACACCCCTGGGCCCCACGGATGGTCTCACAGTGTGTTGTTCACTCAGTTAGGGAAGATTTTCTGGGGAATTTCTGCATCTGTGTTTACCAGGTTGTTGGTCTGTAATTTTCTGTCCTGAGTGACGTCCTTGTCTGGTGAGTGTCAGGACCGTGGTGGCCTCATGGTCTCCTCTGGCAGCACAGCCTCCTCCGGGTCCTGAGAACACGCTGCCTGTCCCGGAGTCCCGTCCCTTCCCTTCAGCTGGAAATTGGACGCAGGGGCGGCCTGAGGCCCGAGTACAGGACAGAGGAGACGCGCTTTTCAGCAGGACACACACGACTGCCCCAAGCAGGACGCTTCACAAGCCGCACACACACGCGGCCCTGGCAGGGAGGTGTCCGTGGTCTCTCCCCTCGTCCGCTTCTGTTTTGTTTATTAGAGTTTTACTCCGTTTATCTAAGGGACAGTATCGATTTCCTCCATTTTGGTTATTTTATGGAAAACCTCCTGTGGCATCACTGCTCACGGGAACGTTCCACGCGTGTCTGGTTTGCTGCGGCTCCAGCTCACGCTGTTCCCTCCCCCGCTGACGTAGGAGTCACTGGCTCTCCCTGGGGAGCGGCCTGAGGCGGGACCCTCCACGCTGGGCTGCTGCGTTTTCTCCTTCACGGTGAGGCCTGCACGGCCCTCTCCCGCCCTTTGCTCGGCTTCTGACGGGTCCACATGCCAGAGTCCAGCCCCGCCCAGGGCCAGGTTTCCGCAAGGACAAGATGGCGTTGGCGAAGAGGAGGGAGCAGGGGAGGGAATGAAGAGACCGAGACACTTGATGGGGTGCGAGTGTCTCCCACTGACACTCCCAGCCGGGCTTTATCTAGACAGTAGGGATTGTTATCACATCATCACATCATGCAATTGTTTGATTTTACTTTTACATTGTTTAAGAAATTATTAAAGATCATTGATAGTGCACAGTCCTTTTTTTTTAATTTTCCCCGTCTCTGATGAGCTTGGTCACTTGGTTGCATCAACTTGGTCACCCATTTCCCAAGGTGATGCGTGTTGTTCAGAGAATAGGAAGAGGCGCTGCACGCACGTGATGTTCGCAGTCACGCCCGGGGACGACACCAGGCTCCGCGGGCACCGGGAGGTCGAGGGCGGCCTCCTAGTTCCTATACAGAACCCGGGGTCCCGGGGCCACGGGAACAGCATGGGGGGAGCTTCTCTCGGACCATTTCGCCTCCGGGGCGCCTCAGGCCTGCTCTAGTGGGGACGTGCAGGCTCCGTCCCCTCAGGTCTATCACGTGGGGTTTGTCAGAGAACTCGGCGCTACTCGTGGTCACTGAACCACACGTCGGAGGACGTGGAGAATGTGCGAAACCGTTTCCCCGTCAGTCGTGCTGGAAGGCACATTTCTCAGACCCCTGAGGCTGCGCTCCCGAGCCGGGCCCTGGAGCCGGCACTCACTGTGTGGTGCTGAAGCCTGCAGAGAATTCCCCCGTGGCAAGAACTGCCTCAGACAAATGGAAGGAAGCAGCCGGAGCCAGCTGTGGCGCTTCCTGACTTGTCAGAAACGTCCCCCATGCCCGGAGCTCCTCGGACAGCCTGGGGAGCTCGGTCCCCGCCATCCACGGTTCCGGAAGGTCATGGCCCAGTGACGCTGTGTCGTGTGTGATGTGGTTTCCTGTCGCGTCCTCACTCGTCCAGAACTGGTCGGTCAGGAGTGTTGCACACAGTCCCCTCCTGGCACAATTTTCCCGGCTCTCCCCGTGGACCATCTCCAGTGCACAGCGACGGAGTCAGAGGAGACCACGGACACGACCATCACCGTGACGGTGCTGACACCGGGTGCGTCTGTGTCTGTGGAGGAGAAGCAGGTTTGCGTCTGAGAATCTGCTCAGGCTACAGGTCAAGCCTACCAGACCCGCCTTTCACACCAGCCCAGCCCCGGCCCGGCCGCACCAGCACGTCCATGGGGCCCTCCTCCCCACTCCCACCACCCCCTCTGCTCCTCAGTGCCGCAGTCAGAGGGCAGAGCTGATGGTCGCTGGGCTTTGCCTGACCCTGTTCTGTAGGACCTTCACCCACAGGGCAGTGAGACCGTCCAGCCTTTGTCCCTCTCGTCAGACCTGGTCCCTGAGCATCGCCCCACCTCATAGCTGGGCACTGCGCTGATGTATCCGTGCGGCTCATTTGCCTGATCCACTCCTGCCCTTGGGCACGTTGGTGCTTGTCCTGGCTAAGCGTGTGCACGGGCTGCCAGCGACATAGAACAAGTGAATTTACCAAACAACCAGCCATTGGCTGCCGTGATATATTGTTGAATGGTCTCCAGTGGCAAGAAAAGAAAAATAAATGAAAACAAACGGGGTTCCAGTCAGTGAATAAGCTTCCATACAATTAAAAACACTATCAGGACAATAAAAGTCTCCCTACTGAATGGGACAAAATATTTGCAGGTAACACATCTGACAAAGGGCTGAACATAAATATACGAACAACTCAGGCAGGAAGACCCCACAGAGCACGTGTGAGCACCAGCACCTGGGTCTGCGTCCCAGCAGGTAACAGGGGCTCAGTGTCACCAGCTCTGCCCCTAATAAGGGACCTGCTCATCGTGTGTCATGACCCCACATCCCAGGACCCTCCCGGCTCCTCTGCCCAGACCCAGCCAGAGCTGCTATATAGCAGGACACATGCAAATAGGGCGTCCCCTGCTGCTGAAAACCAGCCCGGCCTGCCCTGCAGCCCGCACAGGAGCCCAGCCCACACCCAGGGTCCACTCGGGTCAGCACGGACGCGGACACTCGCCATGGAGCGTGGGCTGAGCTGGCTGCTACTCGTGGCTCTTCTAGGGGGTGATTCCTGGGGGCAGGATCCCTGGGGGGGGCAGGAGGGGGAAGCAGTGGGCGAGAGCCATGTCCTGACGGGCTGTGTCTGTGTTTGCAGGTGTCCAGGGTGAGGATAAGCTGGTGGAGTCTGGGGGAGGCTTGGTGCCGCCTGGGGGGACCCTCAGACTCTCCTGTGCAGCCTCCGGATTCACCATCAGCGACGACTACATGCACTGGGTTCGCCAGGCTCCAGGGAAGGGGCTTGAGTGGGTTGCACGAATTGATCCTAGCGATGGTGAAACAAAATATGCAGACTCCGTGAAGGGCCGATTCACCGTCTCCAGCGACAACGCCAAGAACTCGGTGTATCTGCAAATGAGCAGCCTGAGGCCCGAGGACACGGCCGTGTATTACTGTACCAGACACACAGTGAGGGGAGCAGGTGTGAGCCCAGACACAAACCCTGCAGGACGGGGGGCGGGGCTGGGGTGCCCGGGACCAGCAGGGGGTGCTGGGGACACAGTGTGGATCAGGACTCCAGGGGCTCAGGGACCTCAGGGAGCCAAGTTTTTCTTACTAATATTTTAGTCGTTAGTTTACAAAGACTGGAACAGGGAGTCTGAGCAGATCCACGGGGGGAGACAATGGTGTTGAGAGTCTGAATCTGGTTCTCACAGAAACACCCAACACAGCAGCACAGTGACGGGTCAGTAGACCCGGAACCACGTCAGGATGGTCCACACCCGCCGTGAGGAAATCACTGCCAGGAAACCAACCACAAAAACAAACGTCTCCATCTGAACAACGACAACCTGCACAACAGCAACAGCGACAAACTCCCTGAATCGCGACCCCCCAGAACCTCCCCAGCCAGGGCAGGACGGAGCTTTGCCCATTTCCAATTGCGTTTTCAAAACTCTGCTGAGATCTGAGTTGAGGCAACGAAACAACCAGAGGAGAGAGACACAGACGGGGCCTGGAAATAAACTCACTCTCATCCCGCGGACACGAGCGTCTCCACAGAAAAGGCCGGAAGATCCCAACACGCCTCACGGTCATAACAAGCTCCTCGAGCAAGGGCAGTTCACGAGGGGATGCCTCAAGGGCAGGTCCCTGTCTTTACACACTCGGTGACGAGCTGACACGAGGTTTGTGTGAATGAAGTGAAGTGACACAATCACGTTCGCCAGCGCGTGAGGAACGACGTCACATCCCCCTGACGACACCGTGTGAGATCTCTGGGGAGACGCAGGAAACCCTGACACTGAGATGCGGGAACTGTGCTGAGGACGGAGCCCCGACGCCAGGAGGAGACACTAAACACGGGGTCATGTCAGAGCTTCCCCAGTCACGGTGGACTCAACGCGACGATCCTGAGACTTTCAGGTTTTTCCTTGGTGGCAGCGGATGCCAAACCCTGCGTGGACGGTGGATTTGCACACCCTGGGGAATCAGCACAGGAGACGAGCAAATACAACAATCAAATCAAAATTAATCACGGACATGATGTAAAATGTAAGAGAATCAAACCCTGACGGTGAACAAGGAGAAGACTTTTATGTCATGGGGTGTGGACGGGACCCTGGGGTGGCACCACAGAAATGACCCAGTTCCAGCGGAATTGTTTTCTAGACGCGTCACATCAAAACTGTAAACTCTGCAGAAGCAAATGACTTAACAAGAGGATACGAGCAACAGCCCTGGGGTGATAACGGGGTGTGATCGTGTGAGATGTGTCCATTCCAGAAAAGGCCACAAGGGAAAACTTACAAGAAAGCAAACAACCAAATTAAAAATGTGCCAAAGACCTAAACCCTCTCCTCCCCACAGACACGCGGGGTCTGGAGCCTGCACGTCATGGCCCTGACGTGGCTTCGCCCCGTCTCCGTGGGCCTGTCGGGGTCTCCGTGTCCCTCCCCACGTCTGCTGCCCACAGGGGCAGCGTCACCCTCGCTTCTCACACGAGGATCCTTCCCGTCTCCCCGCGGGACGCTGAGCCGTGTGGGGCCCGCGGACGTCCCTGCCGGGGCCTGGCCTTGGGGAGAAGCCTCCGTCTCTCCCCTTGAGGTGCTGCTGGGTGGGCTTGGCACACGGTCTCCCTCCTGTGGGGAGCGTCACCTCCGCGCGTCTCCCTGGGAGACGTGACCATGAACGGGGTGAGTCTTGTCAGCTGCCTTCTCTGCAGCGGCTGATCTGGCCCGTGATTTTATCTCTATCTGCTGAGATGGAGAATGACCTGGACGGACCGTCCACGTCCATCCCTACCGTGTCCTGGAGTGAACACCCCTGGGTGCTGGCGCAGGGGCCTCTGAGTCCTGCCAACTCAATTTGCCAAGACGGTGTCGCGGAATCCGCGTCTGTGTCGTCAGGATCCTGGTCTTTTCTGTCTCTCGTGCATATGACGTCCTCGTTCCCTCACGGTCGGGACCTTGTGGTTCTCATGACGTGCGCTGGGGGCCGCCCCCGTCCACAGTGTCTGGGGGACAGAGAGGGCGGCCGAGTCCCCTCGCGGGTTGTCTCCTCCCTGCCAGGCCCTGGGCTGCTCCCCGGTGCTCTTTGGCTGTTGTCGGTTTTCTCGCGTGTGTCTGGCCTCTTTGGGGTCTGTGTCTCCTGGTTCTCCTGGGAAGAGTCTCGGATCTGCCCGTTTCCACCAGCTTTTCCGTTTTGCACACACAGCCCCGTGCTCTGCGGGGTCCTCTGCACGCGGGTGTGTCACGTCACGTCCCGCCGTCGTCTCTGTCCACGGCGGTTCTCTCCGGCTTGTCGCGGTGAGAGGACGGGTTTCCTCCACGTCGTTTATGTTGTCAGTTCCCAGCATTTCCTCTGTTGCTCATGACATGTCTCCTCCCCCCGAGCTTTACTTCTACTCCAGGTTTACTCTTTCCTCCTCCACAGGGTTTCGTGTCCTTTGTCACATCCAGGGATGCTCCGCTCTGGGGAGAGCAGCTGTTTGGGTCTCTCGCCTGTGGAGTGTCCCGACGGCGCTGCCGGCCCCGCGTGGGGTTCTGACGCGTCCGCGGGCTCTGGCGGGTCGAGGGTCCGTGTGCTCAGCCTCTGGGTATAATATATTTTCTTCCTTCCTCTTCTCTCTCACCCAGCACTGGGTCCAGAGTTCCGTACGATGCCCACGTCTTAAAGCTGCTCAGACTCGCCGTGTGGGGCGACTCCCGCTGCGGTGCGTGGGCGATCACGGCCTGACCCTGGTTTGCTGTCATGTCCGTGGCGGAGACCAGGCGTATATCACGGCATCTGCTCCACAGAGTATAGGTCCAACCTCTGCCAATGTGTCCTGTCACACCCTGCCCAGCGCCGGGCCAGCCCCCTCACCCCTGCGCTGGGCCCTCCCTCCTCACCCCGGGCCCCTCCCGCTCTGTTGGCCTCCGTTGTGCAGCCAGATGTCTGGGCTCAGGTTCGAGGATGCTTTGTCATGTCCTCTCTATCCCAGATGGAAATCAGGCCCCAGCACGTGTGTCCTCCCTGTGTGTCCTTTCTCTGAGCCTCACCCCTCGGTCTCCCCAGATGTTGCAAATGGCAGCATCCATCTCCCTCAGTGTATAATCTCTCCTGTCAAAGTAAACCTCGGTTTCTGAACAACGCCCCTGTCCGTGGGCCCCAGATCATTTCACTGTCTCAGCAGGTAGCCAGGGCTGCGGTGACCATGGGACATGGACAGGCTGAACACTCAAGAACTCGCTGCATCTGCAAATGAGCAGCCTGAGGCCGGAGGACACGGCTGTGTATTTCTGTGCGAGAGGCACAGTGAGGGGAGCGGGTGTGAGCCCAGACACAAAGCCTGCAGGACAGGGGGCGCCATCCTCAGGGCCAGCAGCAGCAGAAGCAGGTGCGAGGCGGCCCCCCCTGCCGTGGGCGAGGGTTTCTGTTCAGAATATTTTGGATTCTGGGCCTCGTGACGACTTTGCGATGGGGACAATGTGGGTTATCGCTGTAGCTCTTCCTGCTTGGAGATGCAAGAGGGAAAGTTCCTGCCTGATGGCAGAGACATCGTGACACCGTGAGAGCCAGGGAGGGGTTCCCGACTTGGGGTGACTTCAGGCTGCACCTTCCCATCTGGTCGGTCCCAGGGCATCGCTGAAATCTGGACACTGACCCGTCCGTGGTGTCCTCAGGGTGGACATGCCCGGTGGCCAGTTCCAACCCTCCCGGCACATGGATTAGGATTTAACCCCCATGCGGCCGGAGACTCGAGTCCGCGGCCCACCAGGTCTGGAGAAGCAGCTCCGAGGAGAGAAGGGCCAGGACAGGCTGAGGGCGGGGCAGAGAGCGCCCGGGCGGAGCCGCGGCTGGATGCCCGCACATGCATGTGTGGCCCCTGCCAGGCTGAAGCTGGGTCCTGGGCCCAAGGGTGTCCCTGGAGCCAGGGCAGGGCAGTGTCCCGCACAGGCCGCAGGAGAGGGTGAAGGGCCGGCCCCTTCTCTGCCCTGCTCGGGGCCACAGACCTGGCGGGTGGCTTGGCGCCAGGTGGCCTAAGGCTCGAGGGCACTGTCCAGTGTCCCCAGGCTGGGGACAGGACTCCGCTGCATCCAGGGGGAGCAGTGGACAGGAGCGGCACCTTCCTCCAACCCCCGACTCAGGGACCAGCCACTCACACCACTTTCCCCGGACGGGTCCCTCGGGCGGGCCTGTGGGCTCCTGTCACGAGCAGCGGGCAGCCCGGCCCGCCACTCCCTGCTCTGGCCCCGCCCCTGCGTGTCGGGGCACCCCGCGGCCTCCAGGACCCGCTCTCGTCCCTGAGCAGCCCCCTCCATCTGCAGTGAGGCAGGGCTTGGGAGAGCGTGCCTCCTGCCCCGGGGAGACGGGTGGGGTGGGCCTCGTCAGGCTGCGGGTTCCAGGCTTTGTTTGCGGGAGTCATGGACACCCTGAGCCCGGCAGCCACCCAGAGGCCTGGCCGGTGCGGCTGCTACGAGGGCGAGGCCCGGGCTGGGGCCGCGGTGGGGACGCGCCATCCTGTGCCCGGGTGGGGCCTGGCGCTTGCCCTGCGGCCCCGGGAGGGGTCCAGGGTGCAGGGAACGGGAGACGGGACCCGGTGGGGCTGGGGCTCTGGGGAGAACTGCCCGCCAGCCCGGGCCCTGGTCAGGTGGCAGCGAGGGGCGACGCGGAGCTGTGCGAGTGGACGAGGCTTGACCCTCAGTCCCTGCGGGCGTCGTGGGCCACGCCAGCTCCCGGGGTGTACGCTGCGTTGGGGGCTGACTCGAGGTCTCCACACCTCGGAGACTCGAGGTCTCCGAGATTCCAGCACCTTCCGTGTGGACAGTGGCGGCTTCGGGGGCCGACCCGGGGGTCTCTCCGCAGGCCCCTGCTGGCCGCCCGGCCGGAGAGTGTCCCAGAGAGGAGGCGCCACGGTCACAGGCGCAGTCGGGCCAGGAGGAGCCGCAGAGGACCCGGGCCCAGCGCTTGCTGTCGAGGTGCCCGCACGCTGGCCGCCACGTGCAGACACTAACCGTCAACAGCAAGCTCTGGGCGAATGCGACGTGGTGGTCACCGAGCAATGATGAGCTCGCGGTGACATCAGAGCCGGGAGCCCCAGCTGCGTCCGCGGGAACTGCACGGAGGAGCAGCCACGGAGACGCCCCGACCGGTGGCTCTGCGCACCCAGAGCCCTGCCCTCCCCAAGGTGCTGGGGGCCGTCAGGCAGGGCCAGGGACAGGCCTCATCTGCCCCTGGACACAGGTGGCACCGACTGCACAGGAGCTGTGTCCTCCAGGGCCCACACCCTGGACCCGCCCAGCCCGCGGGAGGTGGGGGTGGGGGCCTAGCTCTCCCCACTGACCTCTCCTGCCAGCACAGGCGTGCCAGGCACTGTCCCATGACCCCTGTACCCCAAGAGTGGGCTCTGCGGGGGACGGCTTCCCCTCTGAAGGCCCCCCCTGCTCTGGGCACACTGGGCTGGCGTGGTGGTTAGTGGGGTCTCTATTACGAATGGGGGTTCAGCACAGTGTCTGCAGCGGCTTCACACACAAGCACGCATGACCACTAACATGTGCTCACAGGCTGTGATGTGTGAGGACAGGGCTGGGCCTGCTCCGTCCAGGAGGAGCTGCCTCTGCCCTCCCACTTGTAGGGACGGGTTCCCACATGCAAATGCTCTTGGCTCGGCCAAATACCCCTGGGCCGGGTTCTGGCCACACAGGTGGGTCCCGGGGAAGGCGGAGCCGCTGCCAGAGAAGATGAGCTGGTGGGGCCTGGTCCTCTGCCTGCTGGGGGCGTCCCCAGGTGAGGGGCTCAGGGGCCAGGCCTGGGTGTGTGGGGGGGGCTGTGAGTGCAGGTGACTGACGGGGGATCCCCGTGTCCCCAGGTGTCCTGTCCCAGGTGGAAATCAGGCCCCAGCACGTGTGTCCTCCCTGTGTGTCCTTTCTCTTAGCCTCACCCCTCAGGCTCCCCAGATGTTGCAAATGGCAGCATCCATTCCCCTTCAGTGTATAACATCTCACGTCAAAGTAAACCTCGATTTCTGAACAAACCCCCTGTCCGTGGGCACCAAGATCATTTCGTTGTCTCAGCAGGTAACCAGGGCTGAGGTGACCATGGGACAAGGGAAGGTTGAACACTCAGCATTGGCTTCATGATGAGTTGAGGACTGTCCTCCAAAGGCAAGAGAAGTAGTAAAATAAATACAAAGAAATAGAGACACATCAAACTACAAAGCTCGGTACATTGAAAGAAACTATGAGTATAACAAATGGACACACAAAACAGTGGGAGAAAAGAGCTGCCAAAATCACATCTGACAAACGGCTGACGCAAGACATACGAAGGTCTCAGGCAAGAAGAAGACCCCAGAGCAATGGTGAGCACCAGCTCCTGGGCCTGCGTCCCAGCAAGTAACAGGGGCTCAGGGTCACCAGCTCTGGCCCTAACAAGGGACCTGCTCATCGTGTGTCATGACCCCACGTCCCAGGACCCTCCCCGGCTCCTCTGCCCAGACCCAGCCAGAGCTGCTATATAGCAGGACACATGCAAATAGGGCGTCCCCTGCTGCTGAAAACCAGCCCGGCCCGCCCTGCAGCCCGCACAGGAGCCCAGCCCGCACCCAGGGTCCCCTCGGGTCAGCACGGACGCGGACACTCGCCATGGAGCGTGGGCTGAGCTGGCTGCTGCTCGTGGCGCTTCTAGGGGGTGATTCCTGGGGCAGGATCCCTGAGGAGGGGGCAGGAGGGGAAGCAGTGGGCGAGAGCCATGTCCTGACGGGCTGTGTCTGTGTTTGCAGGTGTCCAGGGTGAGGAGCAGCTGGTGGAGTCTGGGGGAGACTTGGTGCAGCCTGGGGGGTCCCTCAGACTCTCCTGTGCAGCCTCTGGATTCACCTTCAGTGAATATAGCATGAACTGGGTCCGCCAGGCTCCAGGGAAGGGGCTTGAGTGGGTTGCATACATTAGATATAATGGTGGTAGCACGTACTACGCAGACTCCGTGAAGGGCCGATTCACCATCTCCAGAGACAACGCCAAGAACTCGCTGTATCTGCAAATGAGCAGCCTGAGGCCCGAGGACACGGCCGTGTATTTCTGTGCGAGAGACACAGTGAGGGGAGCGGGTGTGAGCCCAGACACAAACCCTGCAGGACGGGGGGGCGGGGCTGGGGGTCCACTGGGGCATGTCAGGACCCCAGGGGCCCAGGGACACCGGGAGGCCCAGGACGCTCAGAGCTCAGAGCACAGCCCGGGAGCAGGTGCAGGGGTGGGGGGCAGGGGCTTCCTGTCTGGGGCTCCCTCTACAAGACCCCAGCTCCCCAGGGCACCATTGCTCTCCTCTGAGAGGTTCTCGCTCTCCACATTTGTGGGACACCCCGAGGAGGAGGTGACTCTGTCTCTACATAGGTGACACCTCTCCAGGGATCAGATGCTCACCTGTCCAGGTGTCTGTTACTTACTATTACTGGGGAGACCCGGGCAGGGGCGGGTGTGGCCAGACACAGACCCTGCAGGACAGGAGGGGGCAGCACCCAGGCCCACCACCAGGGGGCGCCCCGAGCTCACAGCCCTGGACTCAGCTCATTGCTGTAGGGGGACATGGACAGGGACGGGACCTCCAGCCTTGACCTGCCCTCCAGGCCGACCCCTGACATCTCCTAGTGGGTGTCCATCCCTCTGTCCTCCACGGGTCCAGCCTGGGGTCACTCCCCCCTCTGTAATCTCTTGAATAATGTCTGCACATTTGAAATGTGTCAGAACAACTTATTTGCTGTTCTGACTCTGAAACCCAGTTGGATCAGGTCACCGGGCAGTCCACACCCCTGTCACAGGTGCCAGGGTCCCCCAGGAAGGTCGGTGGGGACTCCTGACTGAAAGTCCTGGAGCCAGACCCAGGGAGCTGAGCTGTGACCACATGTGGGGACGTGCCCTGGCAGCTGGCAGGGACGGGTTGTGAGGACTGTGCATCTGTCTGTGCTGGCCACACCCAACTCCCTGTCTGAAAGGCCCCTGGTCAGCTCTGGGGGTCCCGGGTCTCCTGGCCTGACCTCTGGTGTCTGTGACGGGGGCACCCGCCACGAGAGCTCTCGGGTGGACCCTTCTCTGCAGAGTCTCCCGGGTTCCCAGGACTGTTGCTGCTCAGTGTCGTGTGTGTTTCTCGCTGAACCTCACGAAACTTTGCTCCTGTCCCGTGAAGAAGGACAGTGTTTCAGGAACGGGGGACAGTGCAGACTTCGGGGTCCGGTGCCCACGGACGCTGTTCCCTCTTCCATGCTGACTCAGGGTGTTCCCAGCTCTGTGTCTCCCGGGGAGGCCTTTATTTTCTCTTTCTCTCAGGAGGGTTTGGCCTCTTCCAAGCCTCCTCTGCCCCTGTGAAGGGACAATTGTCTTTCTGTGTCCTGTCAAGGGGCCACTGTGCCCTCACAGAGACTGCAGTGGTCCCCGTAGCGCACGGGGGCCGGGGCCCTGTCCACGCGGTCAGTGCTCGTCACAGGGCCCGGGACTCCCCAGGCCTCGTCTCTTACGTCCTCACGACAGAGTCTCACCGTCTCCTTGTGCGGGTCCTGCCCCCCCATGTCACCCGGGGTCTCCTTGTTCTGGGGTGACGGCAGGTGGGGTGTTCTCCGCCCTCCCTGTCTCCTGACAGGTTCCCGCAAGCAGAATTCCCCGTGTTCTGTGTGTTCCTCCTCCTCCTGCCCCACGAGGATGTCACTGTGATGCTCGACAGTTTCCTCTTGTGGAATCCCCTGGTCTCCCTGGGGGTGAGCATGTCCTCTGTGGGGGTGACGGCCGCAGCGTGTGGGGGCCAGTCTGGTTCCTTGGAGTCTTTTCTCACCCAGACGCTCCCGTGGGGACGCCCAGGACGAGGCTGAGTGACAGGAGACCGTGGACGTGCCGTCCCGTCCCGTCTGGTCTGAGAGGGAGACTCAGCTTCTCCCGTGGACGTGGGGCTGGTGTGGGGGTGTCCCCTGCCGTTCTCAGAACATCTGTGCAAGTTGCTTTCATTCCCCTATTGAGGGAATTTCTACTCTAATTCTTTGCAATGTCGTCGCTAAAGTGCTCTGCGCGTCCCTGGGGTTCCTCCTGCCTCCCACGCTTGGAACTGTCCCCCCGAGAGTCCAGAGAACCCAACTCCGGGGACACGGAGACTCTCCTGACTCACAGACACGCCCGCGGGGAGCAGGAGCCTGTTTCCCCTGAGACTCCTTTCTCTCCTCCCGCGTCCCCCGCAGACTCCCCCCGGGGAGAGGACGTGCGGGGCCTGGACACCCCAGGTTGGGTCCGACCCTCTCTCTGACGTTCACCCTCACACGGACCGGCCAGGAAACAGGCGTCGTGAGGCGCAGCCCTCCCGCCCCAGAGCGGAGATTGGGTCTCTCTCCTCCTCCGCCTCTCCCGGCCCAGCCAGCCCGAAAGCCCAGGAGTGAAGGACACGATCAGCGCCAGGGCTGGGTCTGGGCAGCCCCGTCTGCATCCTGCCCTGGGCCCCCTCAGGCGTCCCGACACCCACGTCCCCACAGGCCGCAGCAGGCGATTCTGAGCACAGTTTTCTCCCTATTTTAAAGTCCATGACAAAAGATGCACGAACCCCACTCCCTCCTCTCAATATAAACCCCCTTATTCTCTGTTCTCCTTCTCCTTAGTTCACATCTGAGGGACCCCAAGGGAGATGGGCCCAGGTGAGGGTCCCTCCCCCACACACACCTGAGTCTCCGTCCCCCACGAGGGCTGAGGCCTCACAGCTGTCACCACGCAGATGCTCAGAGGCTGTCGGGACAGTAACTTCTCTGTGTCCGTCTGTGACACTATTTCCTCAATGTCCACTCACGGTGCCCTGTGCACCAGGCCCTGTACACCTGAGCTACCAGGACATGAGCTTCCATCAGGGAGAGACAAGGGGGGACCTTAAAGGTCATGGGCACTGAGAGAGCCGACAGGGTTGGCAGGGAGAGGGCAGAGGACACCCTAATCTGAAGGACTATTTTATCCATCTGGTCAATGACCGTCCTGCCTCAGGGCCCTAATTCTGGAAACAGCCCCTCAGGGCAGCCTCTTGAGCAGACGGTCTGAAATAAGAATTAACCACACACCTCCCTGCTGTCACGTGTCCTGATGCCGCTCCCTGTGCACACCTGCCCACAGGTGAAACACTAACCACAGAGACATCTCTCCACTGTGAATGGGGACCTGACACTGTCACAGCCCTGACTGAGCCAATCTCATTGACCCCAAAGGTACAGGTGTGAGCACTAGCACCCTGGCCTGCGTCACAGCAACTAACGGGAGATCAGTGTCACCAGCTCTGATCCTTAATAAGAGACCTGCTCATCGTGTGTCATGACCCCAACGTCCCAGGACCCTCCCCGGCTCCTCTGCCCAGACCCAGCCAGAGCTGCTATATAGCAGGACACATGCAAATAGGGCGTCCCCTGCTGCTGAAAACCAGCCCGGCCCGCCCTGCAGCCCGCACAGGAGCCCAGCCCGCACCCAGGGTCCCCTCGGGTCAGCACGGACGCGGACACTCGCCATGGAGCGTGGGCTGAGCTGGCTGCTGCTCGTGGCTCTTCTAGGGGGTGATTCCTGGGGGCAGGATCCCTGAGGAGGGGGCAGGAGGGGGAAGCAGTGGGCGAGAGCCATGTCCTGACGGGCTGTGTCTGTGTTTGCAGGTGTCCAGGGTGAGGAGCAGCTGGTGGAGTCTGGGGGAGAGTTGGTGCAACCTGGGGGGTCTCTCAGACTCTCCTGTGCAGCCTCCAGATTCACCTTCAGCAACTACCACATGAACTTGGTCTGCCAGGCTCCGGGGAAGGGGCTGCAGTGCATTGCACACATTAATCCTAGTTGTGGTAGCACATGGCACTCAGACTCCGTGAAGGGCCGATTCACCGTCTCCAGAGACAACGCCAAGAACTCGCTGTATCTGCAAATGAGCAGCCTGAGGCCCGAGGACACGGCCGTGTATTTCTGTGCGGGAGACACAGTGAGGGGAGCGGGTGTGAGCCCAGACACAAACCCTGCAGGACGGGGGGCGGGGCTGGGGTGCCCGGGACCAGCAGGGGGTGCTGGGGACACAGTGTGGATCAGGACTCCAGGGGCTCAGGGACCTCAGGGAGCCAAGTTTTTCTTACTAATATTTTAGCCGTTAGTTTACAAAGACTGAATCAGGGAGTCTGAGCAGATCCACGGGGGGAGACAATGGTGTTGAGAGTCTGAATCTGGTTCTCACAGAAACACCCAACACAGCAGCACAGTGACGGGTCAGTAGACCCGGAACCACGTCAGGATGGTCCACACCCGCCGTGAGGAAATCACTGTCAGGAAACCAACCACAAAAACAAACGTCTCCATCCGGACAACGACAACCTGCACAACAGCAACAGCGACAAACTCACTGAATCGCGACCCCCCAGAACCTCCCCAGCCAGGGCAAGACGGAGCTTTGCCCATTTCCAATTGCGCTTTCAAAACTCTGCTGGAATCTGAGTTGAGGCAACGGAACAACCAGAGGAGAGAGACACAGACGGGGCCTGGAAATAAACTCACTCTCATCCCGTGGACACGAGCGTCTCCACAGAAAAGGCCAGAAGATCCCAACACGCCTTCACAATCATAACAAGCTCCTCAAGCAAGGGCAGTTCCCCCTGTCATGGTGGACTCCATGCGACGATCCTGAGACTTTCAGGTTGTTCCTTGGTGGCTGCAGAGGCCAAACCCTGCGTGGACGGTGGATTTGCACACCCTGGAGCATCAGCACAGGAGACAAGCAAATACAACCATCAAATCAAAATTAATCACGGACATGATGTAAAATGTAAGAGAATCAAACCCTGACAGTGAACAAGGAGGAGACTTTTATGTCATGGGGTGTGGACGGGACCCTGGGGTGGCACCACAGAAATGACCCAGTTCCAGCAGGAATTGTTTTCTAGACTCGTCACATCAAAACTGTAAACTCTGCAGAAGCAAATGACTTAACAAGAGGATGCGAGCAACAGACCTGGGGTGATAACGGAGTGTGATCGTGGGAGATGTGTCCATTGCAGAAAACTCCACAAGGGAAAACTTACAAGAAAGCAAACAACCAAATTAAAAATGTGCCAAACCCTCAACCCTCTCCTGCCCACAGACACACGATGTCTGGAGCCTGCACGTCACTGCTCTGATGGCGGCTTCTCCCCGTCTCCGTGGGCCTGTCGGGGTCTCCGTGTCCCTCCCCACGTCTGCTGCCCACAGGGGCAGCGTCCCCCTCGCTTCTCACACGAGGATCCTTCCCGTCTCCCCGCAGGACGCTGAGCCGTGTGGGGCCCGCGGACGTCCCTGCCGGGGCCTGGCCTTGGGGAGAAGCCTCCGTCTCTCCCCTTGAGGTGCTGCTGTGTGGGCTGGGCCCACGGTCTCCCTCCTGTGGGGCGCGTCACCTCCGCGCGTCTCCCTGGGAGACGTGACCATGAACGGGGTGAGTCTCGTCAGCTGCCTTCTCTGCAGCGGCTGATCTGGGCCGTGATTTTATCTCTATCTGCTGAGATGGAGAATGACCTGGACGGACCGTCCACGTCCATCCCTCCCGTGTCCTGGAGTGAACACCCCTGGGTGCTGTGGAGGCTCCTCGGCGCCTGCTGTTCACTCCACTGCTGAGGCTTTTCCCTCTGTGCTTCTCAGGACGCGGGTCTGCAGTGTCTCTTCTGGGTGTGACGACCTCGTCTGCGCTCAGTGTCAGAACCGTGTTGGCTTCATACATGTACTTGAGGCACGATCCCTCCCGTGGCTTCTGGAGAGACAGAGATGCCCGGGGATGAGTTGTCCTGGGAGGTTCGGTGGACTTACTGGGAAGACCAGCGGGTTCCATGGTTTCCTTTTTGTTTTGAGCTTTTTTTTTTAAAGTTTTTTATTTATTCACACACACAAGAACTGTTGTAGGACAGCCCCGATATTGAGCGGGTTCCTGGCTGTGGGTCCTCCCCCGCGCGCTACAAGGGACTTATGAATACTCCACTGCAGGACACACAACAGCTTCATAAAAGGTTTATTCACAAGGGAAAAGGAAATAAGGAAAATGCACAACTCAGGGAGAAAATAGGGAAATAAAGTCTTTAATGCGTCCTACCCGATCCGCCAACCCGGAAACCCAAAGGCCCTCTCCGAGCTGGCCGGAAGCTGCGAGCTGGCGGGGAGCCAAAATGGGGGACCCCCCAAAGCCCAGGTGTCTGGCTTTATAACCACCTGGTTGCTGAACCCCACCCTCAGGTCCCAGCCACCTTCCCTTGGGTGGTGACGGGATTTGGGGTTCCCAGTGTCTTTGGCTTTGGCCTGGGGTGGGGGTGGCGTCCACGAAGCCTGCATGGAATCAGCTTGAGGACAGCCTTTTCCCCCTGACAGGACCAGGACACAGGCCACACGCGCGGAGGTGAGAGGATCCCCCAGAGACCGAGCGAAACCGGGACAGGCAGACGGACGGAAGCCCACGGCTGAGGGGAGCCGCGGGGGACGGGAGGGTCTGCCGGGCCCCGTGGGCAGCTCCCTGGCCGGGGGTCGGGCTCGGGCTGCAGAGGCTGCGGACGCTGCCCGGCGCTGTGCGGAACCCTCGAGCCGCCAGGGAGGCCTGGAAGTGTTGTTTGTGCGGCCGACAGCGCGAAGATTTCTCCGGCTTTCCGTCCACAGTGAATTTCTGTTTGAGGCGATTCTGGGCCGACAAGGCCATACTCATGACTGAGCGGACACGCGGGTGCTCACAGTGCGTGAGGGGGACACGTGTGTGCCCCCGGTCTCTGGGGCGGGTGACAGGATCAGGTGCCACAATGTGACGCTCGCACCCTGCGCACGACCAGGACCCCAGGGCCCCAGGGCCCCCACCCCACTCCAGGGCGCCCTCCCTCCCCCTCATGTTACCCCAGCTCTGCAGGCGTGGGTGGGAGTTCATTCCCGGCTCCACCCGACCCTTTGCTGTTCCTGCGTATTCACACATGAGCGAGACCGTCCAGCATTTGTCTTGCTCCTCCTGACTTTCCTCACTCAGCCTGACCCTGACCCGCCCCGACCCCCGTGCTGGGAACGGCAGAGGTCACGCCTTTCCTGTCCAGCAGTCTGCGTGGGGGGAAGACACCCCATTATCCGGAATGGCTCCTGACCCTGGGAGGGACACGCAGGTGGTTTCCCTGACAAGATGTAAACGCGGGTCCAATCAGCAAAGGGAGAAAATAGACAACACCCGGCATTGGCTCCCGCGACCTGTGGTGGACGAGGCTCCGCTGGCCAGAAAAGTAAAACAAATATCATAAATGGGGTTCCGTGCACTGAAAGGCTCCAACACACTGAGAGAAAGTATGACCAAAACAACAGGACTCCACAACGAAAGGGATAAAATATTAGCACATAGCGTCTCAAAGGGCTGATCCAAACATACAGACATCTCAGGAGAGAAGACCCCACAGAGCACGTGTGGGCACCAGCACCTGGGCCTGCGTCCCAGCAAGTAACAGGGGCTCAGGGTCACCAGCTCTGGCCCTAACAAGGGACCTGCTCATCGTGTGTCATGACCCCACGTCCCAGGACCCTCCCCGGCTCCTCTGCCCAGACCCAGCCAGAGCTGCTATATAGCAGGACACATGCAAATAGGGCGTCCCCTGCTGCTGAAAACCAGCCCGGCCCGCCCTGCAGCCCGCCCAGGAGCCCAGCCCGCACCCAGGGTCCCCTCGGGTCAGCACGGACGCGGACACTCGCCATGGAGCGTGGGCTGAGCTGGCTGCTGCTCGTGGCTCTTCTAGGGGGTGATTCCTGGGGGCAGGATCCCTGAGGAGGGGGCAGGAGGGGGAAGCAGTGGGCGAGAGCCATGTCCTGACGGGCTGTGTCTGTGTTTGCAGGTGTCCAGGGTGAGGCGCAGCTGGTGGAGTCTGGGGGAGACTTGGTGACGCCTGGGGGGACCCTCAGACTCTCCTGTGCAGCCTCCGGAATCACCGTCAGCAACTACTGGATCAACTGGGTCCGCCAGGCTCCAGGGAAGGGGCTTGAGTGGGTTGCAAACATTTATCCTAAAGGTGGTAAAACATACTACGCAGACTCCGTGAAGGGCCGATTCACCGTCTCCAGCGACAACGCCAAGAACTCGCTGTATCTGCAAATGAGCAGCCTGAGGCCCGAGGACACGGCCGTGTATTTCTGTGCGAGACGCACAGTGAGGGGAGCGGGTGTGAGCCCAGACACAAACCCTGCAGGACGGGGGGCGGGGCTGGGGGTCCACTGGGGCGTGTCAGGACCCCAGGGGCCAGGGACACGGGAGGCCCAGGAGGCTCAGAGCTCAGAGCACAGCCCGGGAGCAGGTGCAGGGGTGGGGGGCAGGGGCTTCCTGTCTGGGGCTCCCTCTGCAAGACCCCAGCTCCCCAGGGCACCATTGCTCTCCTCTGAGAGGCTCCCGCTCCCCACATTCCTGGGGAGCCCCAAGGAGGAGGTGACTCTGTCTGTGCACAGATGAGACCTCCCCAGGGACGAGACCCTCACCTGTCCAGGTGTCTGTTACTTACTATTACTGGGGGACCTGGGGAGGGGGGGTGTGGCCCAGACACAGACCCTGCAGGACAGGAGGGGGCAGCACCCAGGCCCACCACCAGGGGGCGCTCCGAGCTCACAGCCCTGGACTCAGCTCATGGCTGTGGGGGGACATGGACAGGGACGTGACCTCCTGCCTGGACCTGCCCTCAAGGCCGACCCCTGCCCTCTCCTGTTGGGTGTCCATCCCTCTCTCTCCCTCGGGTAACTCCCCACTGCAATCTGCTGAATAACGTCTGTGCCTTTGAAATGTGTCAGAACAACTGATTATTTGTTCTGGTCCCGAGACCCAGTGGGATCAGATCACCGTGGCGTCCACACCCCGTCACCAGGTCCCAGGGCCCCCAGGAAAGCCGGTGTTGACTCCTGAGTGACGATCCTGGATCCAGGCCCGGGAGTGACCCTGACCCGTGTGGGGACGTCCCCTGGCAGCTGGCGGGCATGGGGGGGTCTGAGGACTTTGCGTGTGTCTCTGTCCTGGATGGACCCGACTCCTTGTCTGAAAGGCCCCTGGTCAGCACTGGAGGTCCAGGGACATGACCGGCCTTCAAGTCTCTATAACTGTCCTGCGGGGGCCGCAGGCTGACCCTGCTCCGGGACGCCTTAGGTTGTTGGGGTCGGGCTGCTGGGCTGCAGGGACGTGGCCTTCCGTCGTGTTGCTCATGTGCCAGGAACTGCTGGACTCGGGTCCACTGCCCGTCAGAACCAGGGGAGACTTGGTGGCCCGGCTCCTGCTGACGGTCCATGGTGGACGGTCACTCGCTGGCACAGGGGGTGGGCGGCGGCGGGGCCGGAGGCCTGGGCAGGAGACGCTGTCCCGGGTGGGCGGCGAGATCTCCCCAGGGATGGGGGGCAGCAGACGCCAGGGCCGAGGGACGCGTCCGGAGACGCGAGTCCAGACACGCCTGGGCGGGCGGCCCCTGGGAGCTGGCGGGCGGCGCCTCCCTGTGCTGGCTCCGGGGCTCTGTCCAGCTGTGGGGTGAGCAGCCCCCCAGGCGCAGGGAAGGGGCTGCCGTGGGCGGGGGTGACGGGGGTGACGAGGCACGAGCTACAACCAGCTCTGAGCTCGCGGCTCACGATCACCCTGGACAACTCCAGGAGCGAGTTTCTCAGCAGCGAGCACTCGAGACTGAGGACACGCCGCGTGGGACTGTGGGGGACACACAGTGGGGAGCCGGGGTGGCCCAGACACACCCCCTCCAGGACAGGAGGGCGGCTGGGGGCGCCGGGACCGGCGGGGCGCAGGGACCCCGGGGTGAGATCAGGACTCAGGGGCTCACTCATAGAGGAATCTAGAAAACCTGAATAAGGGACCAGGAAAAAGAAGAGCAATGAGAGAGAAAAAACCAAAATCAACACCCAACTGTGAACCCGAGACACACTATGGGGGGCTGCGGGGAAAGCAGGGCTTGGGGTCAAAATAAGGGGGTTGCAACTGTATGGGGAATATAAAAATAACATTTAAAAAAGTGAAAAAAAATTAATCACAGACATAAAGTGTAAAAGGTTAAACCGACAGTAAACACAGGAGGAAACATACATGACATGGAGCGTGGACAGGACCCTGGGGTGGCGCAACAGAAACTCCACAGCTCACGTAGGAACTGAGGTGCTGCCGGGTGGGCTGGGCACACGGTCTCCCTCCTGTGGGAGCGTCACCTCCGCGCGTCTCCCTGGGAGACGTGACCATGAACGGGGTGAGTCTTGTCAGCTGCCTTCTCTGCAGCGGCTGATCTGGGCCGTGATTTCATCTCTATCTGCTGAGATGGAGAATGACCTGGACGGACCGTCCACGTCCATCCCTCCCGTGTCCTGGAGTGAACACCCCTGGGTGCTGTGGAGGCTCCTCGGCACCTGCTGTTCACTCCACTGCTGAGGCTTTTCCTCTGTGCCTCTCAGGACGCGGGTCTGCAGTGTCTCTTCTGTGCTGACGTCCTCGTCTGCTCTCGTGTCGGGATCCCGGGGCCTCGCGCTGGGCACTTGGCAGCGCAGCCTCCGCCTGAGTTTCGAAACGGCCAGAGCAGGACGGACACTGGTTCCCTTGAGGGCTTGGTGGACTCACCGGGGAACCAGCAGGCCCTGAGCCTTATTTTGGGGGGACTCGGATGACTGTTCAATTGTCTCCCTTGTCCTTGGTCTGTTCCTGGTCCTGTTTCTCCTGATTCCGTCTGGGCAGGATTTATGCTTCTCACACGGGCTCCTTTTTATTCCAGCTTCTCCCACGTGCTGCCCAGACCAGGGGAGCGGCCCAGGGGAGCCTCTTTCCAGGTGTCTGCTGCGGCCTCTCCTCCTCCTTGTCTCCCTCTAGTTATTGGGGTTTCCTTCTGTTTTTCCCGCGGGGGCCCAGATGTTGTCAACCATGTTTGCTTTCTCAGCACCCCCCTCTGCCACGATGGCGCGTGTGAACTGTCCCTTCACGTGTGTCTCACGGACGTGGCTCCAAGTGTCCTTGTCTCCTTCCTGCTCCTGCCACTCGGAGTCACGTGCTCCGCCTTGGTCATCGCTGCAGCTACAATGACAGGTTATTTAATGGAGCCCCTTCTTGCTGGTGATGAGGTCCTGGCCCTGGGGATCCAGACCCCCTGTTGGTATTGGGGTGTCCACAGGCTCTGGGGGTCCTGACTCCACAATCCACTCTCTGGAGACAAGATAATTCCTTGTTCCACCTTCTCACACACCCTCTAGTGGGTCTGTTGCATTTCATTCAGTCTCCAGAGTCACATGTTTTCCATTCCTGGTGAATTTCCATTGTGACCAGAGAAGATAATTGACAGGATTTCAAACCTCTTGACCTGCTGAACCTGTTTTTATTGTGTTTATGGAGAACGTGTATGTTTCCATATTTGTACCTGTCCCAGGTCATATGCTCAAGTCTCTACTAATGTGTCCTCTCACACCGTCCAGTCAGGGACCCAAAACCCCCACCCCATTTCGTGGGCTGCCTCCCGCCCCCACCCACCACCATCCTCCCTTGCTGGCCCCAGGTCTGCAGCCAGATGTCAAGAGTTGACGACTAGGTTGATCTGACTGACCCTGGGACACGTTCCCTGTACCCACACGTAAGTCAGACCATCCAGCATTTGTCTTTTTCCTTCTGACTCACTTCCCTTGGCGCCATCCAGGCTCTGTCTGTGCTCTGCTGCCTGCAGGGGCTTCCTTAGTCATAGCGCAGTTACAGGCACTTGTCTCAATACAACACATTTTACCGAAACCTGCACTGTCCTAAGCATGGAGGTGGTTTCAGTGACTGTGCTAGGGACACCCCAGCAGGGCATCGCTGATATCTTTGAGGACCTGGTTCCAGGGACAAGAGAAGAAAAATAAAAGCAATCAACTGGGAATACTCAAATACCAACACATCTAAACAGAAAGACACTATAGGAAAGAAACAGACTCTCGATGGAGGGGAGAAAGGTGGCGAAAAATATATCAAACACAGGGCTGATCCACAACTTACAAAGATTTTAAGTAAGAAAAGGACCCCACAGAGCACGTGTGGGCACCAGCACCTGGGCCTGCGTCCGGCAAGTAACAGGGGCTCAGGGTCACCAGCTCTGGCCCTAATAAGGGACCTGCTCATCGTGTCATGACCCCACGTCCCAGGACCCTCCCGGCTCCTCTGCCCAGACCCAGCCAGAGCTGCTATATAGCAGGACACATGCAAATAGGGCGTCCCCTGCTGCTGAAAAACCAGCCCGGCCCGCCCTGCAGCCCGCACAGGAGCCCAGCCCGCACCCAGGGTCCCCTCGGGTCAGCACGGACGCGGACACTCGCCATGGAGCGTGGGCTGAGCTGGCTGCTGCTCGTGGCTCTTCTAGGGGGTGATTCCTGGGGGCAGGATCCCTGAGGAGGGGGGCAGGAGGGGGAAGCAGCAGTGGGCGAGAGCCATGTCCTGACGGGCTGTGTCTGTGTTTGCAGGTGTCCAGGGTGAGGCGCAGCTGGTGGAGTCTGGGGGAGACTTGGTGCCGCCTGGGGGGTCCCTCAGACTCTCCTGTGCAGCCTCCGGATTCACCTTCAGCAGCTACTACATGAACTGGGTCCGCCAGGCTCCAGGGAAGGGGCTTGAGTGGGTCGCAGCCATTAGTACTGGTGGTAGCACAAGCTACGCAGACTCCGTGAAGGGCCGATTCAGCATCTCCAGAGACAACGCCAAGAACTCGCTGTCTCTGCAAATGAGCAGCCTGAGGCCCGAGGACACGGCCGTGTATTTCTGTGCGAGACACACAGTGAGGGGAGGAGCGGGTGTGAGCCCAGACACAAACCCTGCAGACGGGGGGCGGGGCGGGGTCCACTGGGGCGTGTCAGGACCCCTGGGGCCCAGGGACACTGGGAGGCCCAGGAGGCTCAGAGCTCAAAGCACAGCCCGGGAGCAGGTGCAGGGGTGGGGGGCAGGGGCTTCCTGTCTGGGGCTCCCTCTGCAAGACCCCAGCTCCCCAGGGCACCATTGCTCTCCTCTGAGAGGCTCCTGCTCCCCACATTCCTGGGGAGCCCCAAGGAGGCGGTGACTCTGTCTGTGCACAGGTGAGACCTCCCCAGGGACGAGACCCTCACCTGTCTGGTGTCTGTGCAGATTCTTCACAACAAGGCCCTAGAGGCTCAAGAGCAACAAATTAATCCTAAATGTGGCAGCAAACCCTGCAAGTCGGGGGGCAGGTCTGGGGGTGCCCAGGACCAGCAGGGGCGCTGGGGCCACAGTGTGAGATCAGGGCTCCAGGGGGCTCTGGAGACAGCAGGGAGCTGGGATTTCCTTGTTGTTATTTTAAGAGATATTTTCTGCAAAATGCAGGACATGGAGTGTGTGAGCAGCTGAGTGGTTGGGGACAATATGTGTTGTCAGCGTGAAAACGATTTTCAAAAAGGAAGAAGAAACAGACTCACGCAGTATGAGAGAGACGCCAGCACCCACTCGATGAAATTCCTCCCCGAAAAGGGGAAAGAAATTTGCCCTCTTCACCTCGGTCTATGAAACCTGCCGACACCAGCAGCCGGACGGTCACTGCATCGGGACCCGCCAGAGACATCCCTGCTCAGGGCGGGAGGAGCCTGGTCCCTTCGCCTCTCACTCAACACCGAGCTGACCCTGCGCCGAGGCCGTGAGACCGACGACGGGGAGGAGGACACAGGCTGACAGAGACGGATCTCTTTCCTGCAGACGACGCGGACGTCCCCAGAGAAAAGGCAAACGCTGCTCTGTGGGAAGAAGCCACGGCGGCCCCCCTGAGTTCCAGGTTCATTTTCTGATTAAATTTTCTCGCCAACACCCAGTAGACCCGTTAACGTGACAATCAACGTCAAATGATGCTTTTCCCATTGAACACGCTCCAGGGAAAATACCTCGGCTTGAGTCTCCCGTCCTGTCCCGCCGTGTGTGACGACAAGCACAGAGACCCCGACAGCGACGTCAGCCCACCCCCCACGCGGACAGGGGCCCTTGGGACGGAGGAGGAGCAGACACCCCTGACGGGAGGCGCTGCCCCAGGGAAGTGTAGACGCAACGCGCAGCTCATCCAGCCCCAGCCGCTCCTGGGGGGTGGAGACAGAGTCACTCCCAGCCCCGTGGACAGACCAGGGCCGGGTCAGCGCACCCTGAGGACGGGGCTGGAGCCTGGCCCTGCCCCGCTCAGCCTCTGCACAGCTCCGGGGAGGAGGGACCCCAGGGGCGCGGACAGAGCAGGCCACGAGGACCAAGGGACACGGAGGAAGCCCAGGACAGACCCACGGACATGCCGTCAACTTAGGGTTTCAAGAAGCGCACGGGGCCTCCCCGGAGGCCCAGGGGTTGGCTCAGCCCCGGGCAGCGTCCGCAGCCTCTGCAGCCCGAGCCCATCCCGGCCAGGGAGCTGCCCACAGGGCGCGGCAGACCCTCCCGTCTCCCCGCGGCTCCCTCGGCCGTGGGTCTCGGTGGATTCCGCCTGTTGTCCCCACTGTGCCTCTGTGAATCCTCTCACCCCCGCATCTCTGGCCTGCACCCCAGCTCTTGTGGCACAAGTCAATAAATCTTTAAAACAGAAAAGAAGAAAACGCCACACGTGGGTCACACGCTGAGTTTTGAGGAAAAGGCGAAGGGACACCTGGATTTGCCCTGAGAAAAGTCAGCCCTGGCGGAGCAAACACTCTCCCGAGTGGAATCAAAATGCCTCGTGGGACAACACGTAAAAGGCAAAAAGATGGGAACACGGAGAGGCGACCTGGCCAAACTTCAATTTCCCTCAGTGAGGACCAAGCTTGAGGTGGGGCCCCCAGAAAGCACAGTTCAGGAAAACGACTACACTGTAGACTCTTCCAATGGAAACTGTCAGTTCCACAAAAGCAAATACGGAAAATCAGGACACAAGCAGCA